>NC_089760.1:33460000-33482500 GCF_040412425.1 Macrobrachium rosenbergii
AGAGAGAGAGAGAGAGAGAGCTCCAACTGACTAACTGGTGGGTATATAATTGACCGCTTCGGTCGGCAGAGACAAAACGAGATTTAACAGAACGTGCAAAAAGCACCTCATCTTGCTTCATCTAAATAGGTCTGGGCCTCCTATCTATTCTGGAGTCCACCTGACTATCACTTACTACTCTTTCCTTCGCTTCGGCACCAACTCGGTCGTAACCTCCCGTTTAGTATCACCTCTCACTCCATCCTGCCACCTGACAATTAATATTCATCTTTAAAGCTTTATACGTACACTAATCTACAAAGTTTTCGACACAGCCTCATCGTCGTAAGACTAGTGCTTGGATAGAAATTCGGATCGTACTACACTAATATGCAATTTTACTTTCGTATGCCACTTAGGCAAATTTAATTTCAAAATCTAATTAGGCCTGCCAAAAATATTTTCGAACAAAGTCACTCGATAAAATTATGACCGTGAAGAAGCAATTTCATCAGAAAAACTACGATACAAAACACACACAAAAGTAACTCCAACCTTAATAAAAAAAAAAGACTCACATCAAGTTCTGGGACAGAGGAATAAAAGAAAAATGGCACGCGGAGTAAATCCATTAAAAATCTTATTCCGGCAACTTCCGTCCAATTCAGTACGTGTCAATCAAAAGTTAAAAGTCATCCATTTTCTATCTGGCCTTTCGTTAGCCCCTTGTCGGGGTAACTCAAATAATGCATAACCTCCTCCGTGTTGAATCTGTTTCCTACCCCTTGCCATTCTTTGCTTTCCCGCCTTCATTGCGTTTTCACAACGACTGTATCTGCCGGGAACTCTTTCACTAAGTCTAGTGGATGAGAGGAAGTACAAAAATATATACCCATCTGCTTTAAAATCTCCATAAAGACGAATATGAAATAGATAGACAGATATAGATATATAGGGAGGGAGAAGGATGGCTACCCTTTCTTCAAGGAACATTCCTGTGCACGATGAATTACGCACAAAAACCTGGATGACAAATCATTTAAATTCCAAATTATCTTTTATTCTCCCTTCCACTCCATGAATTTTTTGTCTGAATAACGAATAAGTCCACCTGTAAAAGGACTCCTTAAGTCACATCTCCGTCTCTCGTCCATCATGACCTTCAAAGTAATGATTAAAGAAGAGATTTGCCCGCATAAGTATATAGCTAGACTAGATAGATGAAGATTGAAGAACCAGCCTATAAGCAACTGACATTTCAGACAGTATGCGTTACTTGGGACACTGGAACAACTTTTCCAGTGTTTCAAATCTTCTTGAATGGACTGACCAGGTGAGTTAGAGGAGGAGAAAACAGGATAAAAAAATTCTAATGAATGATGTAAAGTATGGGAGGAGAGAAGAACAAGAAATTTTTCGATATTACCGATTTGAGTGTTAATAACAAGAAGCATCATCAAGAAGTGAAAAGGTGTTACGGAGTTTGCAAAAATATCATAGAGGGAAGGGGAAGGGAATATCAAATTTAGGCCAAAGGCCAAGCGCTGGGACATCTGAGGTCATTCAGCGCTGAAACGGAAATTGAAAGTAAAGAGGATCTCAAAGATGCAACAGGAGGAAATCCTCTCAGTTCCACTAATAAACAACTGTTAGGAGAGGGTGGAAAGTAAGATGGAGGAAAGAGAATATGAACGGAGGTACAGTAAAAGGAATGAAAGGGGCTGCAGCTAAGCGCCGAAGGGACGCTGCAACGAACCTAAGGTAATGCCTACACTACCCCAACACGGGGGAAAATATCATAAAGCAAATGTGATAAATGCCAAAAGGAATTACGGCCACTGATACCGATTATATCATAAAAAGTGCGATAATCTTTTTCCATCTGAATCTATTACCAGGCGTAGCTGTACCTTAATCCTCTACCTGATAATACTTATAATCCCTCTTTCCTCTCAAAAGCGCTATATTGCAATAATTTATCCTATTCTCAGCTAGCATTTCCAGCTCCGTCCAGTATGATATGCCCGCACACATTCACTTCGCTGGTTTCTGAAGCCTCATTCTGATACGCAGAGGAATCCTAAATGAAGCTTCAATTTTTGCAAAACACTGAATACCTTTGGTAAAGACGCTGATTGCCTCACTGATTAGACGGCCCAATTTTATTTAAAACTCAATGATCAAGAGGACATCAATGCAGAAATTATGTAACCGCTTAGTATTTATTGGCCGTGTCCGCTCATGCTATTGGTTCTTTATGATTTATATTTTCTTTTCAGAAGTTCTCGGAAGTCAGGTCATGTCTGTCAAGTTGAAGAGTATGACCTTCAGAAATGTAACTATTTTAACTTATTAATTTTTACTCATTATTATTCATTTCTATTTATTTTTACATTTAAATCGCGTGCTTTATAACTTTCCACATATATGACACCATTTTACATTTCCTTATGATACAATCTTATCATATCCTTGTGTTGAAAACTGCACCTTATTCAAATCTGCCATAATTTTAACAAAGATAATTTATCCTGGATTATGTTTTCATAACTTAATATTTCCTTGAAAATATTCCTTGAAAATTCATTTAAGGAGTTCCATATTTTCAGCCTTTATTTTGTAACCCTTTTCTTTTCTAGCCTTCCATTCATCCTTATACTGAAGGTATAACATGCACAATTCACCTTTCTTACCTTTTTCGTCTGCAAATGTGCTACCTTTCACACCATTCACTCATAGAATATGGAATTTTCTACTCTCTTTAGTATCTTTTACCATGAGAAGGGTCTTATAATTTTCGGGGTGAAGTTCATTATCTAAAATTTTTCTCAAGGACCGCGTATCTTTATTATTATCATTATTATTTGGGACATTGCCCATCTAGGTTTATAAACCATAAACAAAAAAATCTTGGCAGTAACCCGAAAACCAACATAATGAGCAAAAAATCTATGGTCCTTCATGGTTAATTTTTTTTAGCGTTTTCTTTCAAAATCAATTAAAGAAGAACACACGACCTACACACACATGTATATATAATGTTTATGTGTATGTGTGCATATATATATATATATATATATATATATATATATATATATATATATATATATATATATATATATATAATCTAATATATTATATATATATACTTAAGAAGACTTATACAGTATATATATATAATCTAATGGTCACTTTACAAGATACGTTAAGAATGGACTTATTACAATTTATAAGATATTATATATATATAATATATATATATATATATATAATATACATATTTAAATACATATATACATATATGTAAATATATAAAATTCAATACAGGTCTCTACATTTATTCACCATTCACGGGGAAAACGGTGTCGCCTATCGTGAAGTTCATCTTTAAACGTGATTTGAAGGCAATTAAGTCTTTCAACATGCAAAAATACCCCGAATGCCAAAAAGCAACGCAAAACAAACATGACGCAATTGCACCAAAGGCCGGTGACGCAAAAGACTCATATTTTCATCATGTGTGATCAATGACAGCGGGATAATTGACGTTTCTTAATGTGCAGCCATCACTGACTTCAGTAGCATCAATGTGGTTTAATGAAGAACTGTAACCTTCGGAAAATTCGGTGCTCGTAAGAACATTTAAAACCGCAGGGCAATTATCAGCTGCTGTTATGATTTTTCGATATATTCACAGTCTGGTTTCAACTCCCTTTGAAAAGGACGATTCTGCAAGAGCTAAAACGTTATCAAAGACAATGCCGTGGCTTTTAGATGTATTAGCGTTGTGCGAGGGAACTGATCCCAGGATAACTTCGCGTATAGGCCTAGATATCCACGAAAATAAACTCCCGTAAACTTCGATGGCCGGTGGCTATCAGGCATCCCACTCTCTGTTTGATCGGCTGTTGGGTCATTGTAATATGTATGAGGATTGAGGCTTTGATCAAACAACTCACAGTCCTATCCAGTATGCAACTCTCATATGTCACGTCCCAGGATAACTGCCGAATTGCCGATTATATGTAAATTTTACTTACCGGTTGTAAAGGGTTTTGTTTGCTTTTTTTTTTTCTGTCTGGACAACGAATATGTCTACCTTTATAAAAAACTTCAAGTTACCTGATCGCCTCTCGTCTATCAAGGCCATAATACAAGTACGATATGAAGATGAAGCTTAACCTTTAGAAGTATTAAAGTAGTACCTGCAAACCGGCTCAACTCTAATCATTAGGATTAATCCATGAAAATTGGTGATTAAGTTTTACTTAGGGCTGCCTAAGAAGCACTGACGTCAGCACACGCCCGGCTGAATCTGAACAAACAAAAATATCTTGAAGACTGTAGCTTACCACAGAGGTGTGGCCAAAATGCGAAGTAATGTGAACCGAAGAACAGTGACATTAAAACGTACGATGAGTCTCTAAGGACTACGTTTTAAGCAATCTTCAGATATTTTCTGCTGCTTTTCAGCTGCCACTTTGGAAAATTTCTCCCCACATAGATCTTCTTAGCATCAAATGAGCATTTGAACTACGTCTCAACCATACGGCACACTGCTCCAGATCGGCAGTTGGGTTGCCAATGTACAAAGGGTGGCAAAAACGAAAGCATTTTCTCCGAACTGTATGTTCTCAGAGCAAACAGAAGCCAAGTAACTGTTTCTGGAACTGTGCTCATAAATGATTGCGATTCGAGCACCATTTGTAATAATCTCTATCACTGAAAAAGAGAGAGAAAACGGCCGACCATCTAAGCACTCTTCGCAGAACTTGAAGAGGTCGACTAAGTACCAAGATAAGATATGTTACAGGATGAAGCTTCATACTGCAAAATTAATGTAAGTATATCAAGAGTTATTATTCAGAAAAGTGGCTTTTATGAATTTATGGACTTTTAGACCCATTAAAAAGACAAAACAATATTATTTTTCACCCTCTCGGCTTGTACTGACAATATATTTTGCAAATTGACTTCATCTGGTTCAGTATACATTATATATATATATATATATATATATATATATATATTACATAAATAATTATGTATATATATATATATATAATTTTATATATAAATAATTATGTATATACATATATATATATATATATATATATATATATATATATATATATATATATATATATATATATATATATATATATATATATATATATATATCATATATATATATCACTGCACAATCACTTACTCAATTAATACCATACAAAGTCATGAAACTATCGGACGTGGGACTTACTTTTCTGTTTAGGCAAAGAGGCGCCCATCAAAAAGTTATTGCGTTACCAAACACTACAATTCATACATCTCCCAGCCATGATAAAAGTCACCATCTGATAATGCTTGAGGAAGCATGAGCCCGTGCCAACACATGGATGTCTTGATCTAAACAAACAAAAAGCATTTGAAGACTAGCTTACCGTGACTAGAAGTGAGGTTAAAATGCAAACTAATGTCTAAAGCAGTTATGAAATAAACAAGTAAAAAATGCGCCGAAGTTCCTTCGGCAATCGAGTTTCCTGCACAGCTGCTTTAGAGTATAATCAAGGCCACCAAAAATATATCTATCTTTCGGTGGTCTCGGTATAATGCTGTATGAGCCGCGCCCCATGAACTTTAATCACGGCCCGGTGGTGGCCTGGCTTATATCGTTGCCAGAGGCACGATCATGGCTAACTTTACCCTTAAATACAATAAGATCCACGGAGGATAGAGGGCTGCAATTTGGTATGTTTGATGATTGGAGGGTGGATGATTAACATACCAATTTGCAGCCCTCTAGCCTCATTAGTTTTTAAGATCTGAGGGCGGACAGAAAAAGTGCGGACAGAAAAAAGTGTGGACAGACGGACAAAGCCGGCACAATAGTTTTCTTTTCAGAAAACTAAAACCTACCGTTAAGAAAACTTAATTCCTTCCACTAACGATAATCTCAAAGGGGTCGCACAAAGGTCAGGAGAAGAATAAGCTATTATCAATCAAGACAACAACTAATAAATGTATTTCAAATTACGAAGGTTTTATTGCAGACCCAACTAAAATAAATTTTCATGATATCCAAAATAAAGTGAAAAGTTAACTGTCAAATGAAGAAAACTCAATTAGTTGATTGCACATGGACAGAAATGACCGTAAACTAAATATTTGCATAAGCATAAAGTCAAATGCCATAATGCGTAAAAAAAGAAACGGAAAAACAAAAGTGATACAAAAAATAAAAAATAAAAAATCAGAGAAAAGAAAAAATCGAGCAGAATCCTTCTACAATCACGGAGCAGCCACTCACACGCGTACAACAACAAACTGATCATCAGAGCCCTAACGAAGCGAACAATGGCGCCAGCGCCTTCCGGGCGGAAAATCCTCCAATCACAAGCACAGGTAACGAGCTGCTGTATCATCACAGCCGCTGCACAGGTTGAATGGGAAGAGGTGGGAGGACCGATCTGGAATACAGCAGCCATCATCCAGGATTGTTAAGACGGTGCTGGCGATGGCTTCATTGGACGACCTATTCAAGGGCGAGAGAGAGAGAGAGAGAGAGAGAGAGAGAGAGAGAGAGAGAGAGAGAGAGAGAGAGAGAGAGAGAGAGAGAGAGAGAGAAGAAGAAGAAGAAGAAGAAGAAGAAGAAGAAGAAGAAGAAGAAGAAGAAGAAGACTCGGAGGAGGATGGGCCAGATGAACAGCACACAGAAATAGACTTCTCAGTATTTCTCTCCCGGAATGGAGTTATTTCTCTCTCTCTCTCTCTCTCTCTCTCTCTCTCTCTCTCTCTCTCTCTCTCTCTCTCTCTCTCTCTCAGGGTGGGAGATGCCAAGGAATGAATTTGATGGCGAAATTCCATATTTTTTCCACGCGGATTTTGAAAAAAGAATAAAAAAAAATACTAAAAGACAGGAAAAAATTCAATGAAACATGGCTGAAGAGTCGAGAAAGATTTTCTCTCCTAACATGATGAAAGAGGATATAAAAGAAAGTGAGTTTAGAATAATTTTTATAGTGCGTATTAAATGAAAATGAAAAGGGTTCAAAGTGCAAGTAAATAATGAACATAACGTCATCAGCAGGGCTGGTATTTATAAATCAAGAGTTTGAACACCGAGAGGATCTTTCATAGATAGTGACCCCCAAGAGTTTTCGGGGTCCATTATCTTTATGATATTTACAGTGTTTTGTTTATGATTTTACGGTAATCCCCAACGGGCTTGTAATAAATATGCCACAAAGGTTGATTGATACACACCAGGTTAAAACCCTTGAGGGTCACTATCTAGGAAAGATCCCACTGAGATATAAATAAACTTTCAGATTCCCACGAGTAATAACTAGGCGGTAGTATGTCCCAGGTATAAGCCTTTCTTTTTGGGTCTTATTTAGAGAAATTAAACGTTATATTAATGAACGGTGTAAAGAAAAGGCATGGTGCCCATAGTTAAGGTGCAAAAATATCAAGAATCATATCATCATCGGATCATGCTTTTGCTCTGGGTTTTAAACACATAAATGTTCTCAAGACATTAGTTTGAGAGAGAGAGAGAGAGAGAGAGAGAGAGAGAGAGAGAGAGAGAGAGAGAGAGAGAGAGAGAGAGAGAGAGAGAGAGCTTTTACACGTTCATCTTCGATGAGCAGAGTAAATTGTAATACCATAACCTCACCACACATGATGTAAGGTTACTCAGCTGTAATACTACACAAATCTTCTTTCGAAACTAATTTGAATGACCGGATAAAGGGAAGGAGCAAACAAAATAAATGAATAAATAAATAAATAAATAATCAGCAGATAAGAGACAAAAATAAACAAATAATTCAAAATCTGTTAACAGTTTGATCTAAGTAAGAAATTACTCAGATGACACATAAGGTCCGATTCTGTAGCCATTAATGAACCTATCAACAGCACATATAAATAAGAAAAGTAGTATTATGGCAATATAAAAATTATGCAAATCCTGTTTAGGGTTAGTATAAACAAAATCCCATGGCGGATTGGAGCTCCAGCAGAAATTTCGGGAAGAAAAGGTGATTCTGGAAGGAAGCGAATGCAGAGAGGACGACTAAAGAGCAAATGGATCTGTAATAAAGAAAATAAACCGCAAGTTGATGAAGTGAGTATTATGAAGATTCCATGGGTGTAGAAGAAAGTAGATAGAGATCAGAACGAAAGTGAATATATTGATATCTCTGAAAGAGGCAGAACGGAGAGATTCATTTTATTATAATCATTATCCTTAATGACAAAAACGACAACGGGTAATCAACAGTAATTTAAAAATCCAATCAACAAATACTAATTGTAAACTTTCACACAAGACAATAAAAGTGCTCATGAAAATATTAAATAACTATCGTATAATACAATTATGTGAACACTTATTAACATAACACCAACACACACCAAGAAATATATTCTAAATTTTATAGTTGTGCAATGGATTACAAAAAATCATATGCAACGGCGCAACACAGAGCAGAATAATTCAATGGCAGGGCGCAATTAAGTTTGAGAGAAATCACTATTATGCAGATAGGACTTTAGGTTTAGCACTATGCTGTTTGATTTTTTAAACTGCAAGAGTTGGTATTAATGTGTCAAAACTTAGTCATCATTTTATCATTACTGCTAAAAGGATGACTTTTTGTTTTACTATTATCATAATAATTAATCACATCAGTTTAATCATCTTCCCATTATCCTGTACAAAAATTAATATTACTTTTATATTTAATTATCCTTATTATTATATTTTTAATATTCTGATTATCTCCATTTATTCATCACTCATCGATATCATTACCTTTATAATTAACCTAATAAAAAAAAGACCCTTCTTTTTACTCTGACGTCCATATTACGACAGGTAAGATAGTATACACTCACAGACATAATAAATGAATGAATTAATTACCTATTTCCATCACAATAAATAACTAATTCATCTCTTAATTATTCACTATCGACATTAATTAATGATCCACCATATTCACATCAAAGGTCATGACCGCCTCAGGTCATGATTGGGTTTATGACACAGGGTCACGAATTCGTGTTTTTATCAACAACGTCCAGCTTGTCTGTGCAACATGAACACACAAACACCTAAAGACTTAGAACCACATACTTAATGTAGATACATACTCTGAACCGCTGCGCCCGGAAATATATGGCGGAAATAGAGAGAGAGGGAGAGAGAAAGAGAGACAAAGTAAATTTGTGTCAGTATGACTTTGAACAGTTAATAAAATTATTATTTGTATTATATTATAACATCATAATTAATTTTCAGCATCTATGCCATTTTCATTCTAGTTTATTTCCATCTGAATACATGTTCGAAGGGAAAAATGGTTCTCATTTTATATATTTTATATATTTCACGTAATTCCCTTAAATAAAGTGAATAACTAGGTTACGTAACACAAACTTCACTGTAAATTGTATGAGTTTCTGTTCAAGATTTTTCTCTTTGTTTGTAAAAATTCATGACATCCAAAGATTTTTTTTTTTTTTGTAAATAAAGACACTCAGATATTAACACTTTCATTTTAAAGAGAACTACACAGAAGTAGGTCTGCCTAAAACACTGATTGATCAAGTGTGCAAGAAAATTTGAAAGTGCAAAAAAGGTAATAATAAATAATTGATAAAAAGATAATAATAAGTGATTGATAAAAAAGATAATTAATAAATAATTGATCATTCTTAACACAAACCGCATCTTAGATCTTTTTAATGAACTTATTAAAATACTACTTGTAATCTAACCACTACTACTACTAATACTATTACTACTACTACTACTACTAATATTATTTCTAATACTACTACAACTACAACTACAACTACCACTACTACTACTATTTCTACTTCTACTACTACTACTACTACTATTTCTACTTCTACTACTACTACTACTACTACTACTACTACTACTGTTATTTCTACTACTACTACTACTACTACTACTACTACTATTATTACTACTAGTACTACTACCACTAGCATTATTTCTACTACTACTACTACTACTGTACCACTGCTATTAAAATTACCACCACTGCTACCATAATTACAAAAACTACAACTTCCTCTGCAATTAAAATCAATATTATAGTGCATGAATGAAAGAATGTGCTCTGACACTTAAAACGTATATAAACGCCAAAAATACATTCAAAATCCAACATTCGTATATACATACTCTGATTCCAAAACCCCTTATCAGCTGATATTAAGTAAAATAAAAGAAATTATTACTTATCAGTATATTGCCAATAATATATATATGTATATACATGTATATATATGAAATATCCTAAGTATTTCAAAAAGATCAATAATTACTATAATATGAAAATTTCAAAAATACATGAGCAACGGAATATATAGATTTCATATCTGTTATACCAACAGAAGCAATTACATGTAAATAATTACGAGTATAACACACTGGAAATCTTAATTGAAGGTCACAATGAATTAAGATAAAAATAGTTTTAATATTACAATTTTATACAACTTAGAAGTCGGATGAAATATGATAAAGCAATCTGTATACATAACGGCATAATATAATTTCTAATCTTCACGAAGGTTCTATCACTACTGTCATAATAATAATAATAATAATAATAATAATAATAATAATAATAATAATAATAATAATAGTAATAATAATAATTATAATAACAACAGTTTATCATTGTTATTGCTACTATTGATCCTTCTGTTGTCATCACTCTTATTTTCACTTCTTACTGTTATCATCACGACTGATGCTGAAATTATTTGAAGTATCAACATCATCATTATAATTAAACCTCGCATCCCTTACTATAATATTATATATAAAAATTTCACTAATATTGAATGTGGCTTTAGGTTATTAACACTTTTCTCATGAAATCAGAATTACAGTCAGTTTATTCTTTCCGATTCATATTACAGTTTCAGACATAACCACTGTCAACTGTTGGCTCAGCCATATGAACTATTTTACCGTTATTTATAGTTAGAGCATATTATGCCGTTATTTTATTCCTGAAAAACATTGTACTTACCGCATCTGTAGATAATAACCGTCATTATCCATTATTACTGTTCTTAGAATTAATTACATTCATAATAGCTTCATACCAAGTTTAATAATGAAACAACATCTACGGGAAAGGCTCATTTTCACCATGTTGCAACTGACATAAAAAATTGTTTTCAAAAGACTAGGAAATCAAGTATTCAGACTCCCGTGTATTTAAATCTGCTGTAGAGGAACCACCTAGGCAAAGGTGCTACTGGGTTATTTAGGGACTGGGGAAGTAAGGTAGTACAGAAACGCCGACAGGGAAAGCACAGGATATATATAATTTCTTGGAAGCAGGGATCAAAGACAACTTTCTAACCACAACAGAGAGTAAGGAATGTTGGGAGAATTACTGAGCTATACTGTTCCGATACACCTATGCACAACTAACTACAGATATTCTGATAGGCAAAGTGGTCTAAATGACAAATAAGGTTTCCTAATGGGAACCAGTGAGTTTGAAGTTATTACTAGAGAAGCAATAGGTTCATATACAAAAGCTACAAGAAAGGGTCTGATAAATAACATCTGCAGAAGAGATTGCTATCCAACACTGCTCCTACGGGGAATATTACGGCTACTGTATGTAATAAAATATCCATCTTACTAGGTTTCTGTACTGTGGAGAGCCTAAAAGCAAGGTTTTACCTATGCTATGGAGCTAAGGTAGTCTATATTCCCGTTATAAGAAGGATCTGAACTGGGAAATACTAATTAAAAGTCTGAATACCAGAGGCTGTTCCTTTGAGATTAGGGCTGATATATATCGTAATCTTCGACCAATGAACGGAAGGAACTAATACAAAATTCTGGTGGGGTGGGGGGCGGGGTGAGGGAGGATACAGAAACCAAAATTTCCCTTTGTAGGAATACACACAAGACAGACATACAAAATTTTATATACATACTTTTAAGCCCTGCGTCAGATGATAACATAGAAAAACAAGAAAATGACATGAGAACATGTAAGACAGAATATATGAAGTTCAGGTACAAGTATGCACGAAATACGTGAACATCTTGGACTACTTTCAATTAAGTCACTGAATATGCGGAAAGTTTACATAAATTTCTAATTTTAAATGTCTATACATTAATGAATGTTTCAATCATTTCAAATTACATATGCCGCTAAATGTTTTGAAAATTTACATCTATTTTCATACACAGGTATATAATGAAGTATATTAAAATGACAGAATATGTTACAATAAAAATATTTTACTAAATACTTGAGAATCTTGGACAAATTTTTAAAGAAGTACATAATTTAATATATGAAAACAGTAGACTATTTCAAATGAGTATTTCTCTACTGAATATACAGAAGGGAATCTCAAGGAATACCCAAATAAAAGAATTTCTTTACATATAACAGAATCTAACAAAATGAATTATATTAAAATCTTTTTGTTTTCAAATAAATCCATGAAAATCTGAACAGTTTAGGCTATCCTAAAATAAAACTAATGTATATCGGAAATTATTTGAAAAATAAAAATCTTCGACTCTTTCCAAACAGAAGTGAGAGTACAGAGGAGAGAAAACAGGATTTAGGCCAAAGGCCAAGCACTGGGACCTATGAGGTCATTCAACGCTGAAACAGAAATTGACAGTAAAAGTTTTGAACGGTATAACAGTCGGAAAACCTCGCAGTTGCATCTTGAATCAACTGTTGGGAGAGGGTGGAAAGTAAGATGGAAGAAAGTTTATGAAAGGAGGTACAGTAAAAGGAACGAAAGAGGTTACAGCTAGGGGCCGAAGGCACGCTGCAAAGAACCTCAAGTAATGCCTACAGTGCACCGCATGAGGTGCACTGCCCCCCTACGGGACAAATAGAAGTGAGCCACTAGACTTAATTTACACCAACTTCATTCAAAACCAAACTTTATCTTATTACCAGTAATATGCCATTTGTGACTTAGCTGTAAACTAAGGTATTTTTTTTTTTTTTTTTGCAAATCGCGAGCAGATTTGAAAATGAAAATATATACACCGTATTCTGATTAAGATCGTCAGCGTTCAACAATGATATGGGTAGAAAGAGAATTAATCACTGGTTACTGAAGTGGGGAAAAAAGCATGAAATGTGGACGTAAAATCGTCTGAATAATCCCTGATGTGTCACATATTGAAGAAAAATCTTACCTTAAATATCAATTACAAAAAGATGTAAGTTGATATTCACCTTCCCCCATAAAAACTGAAACATGGGAATGCCAAGTCAAATAATAAGGATAATGATAATTATTATTATTATTATTATCATTATTATTATATTATTACTATTACTATTTACATATAAATATGAAAAGATGAACGTTGATATTCAACTGTATTCATAAAACTGAAGTATGCGAATGCCAAGTAAAATAATAATAATAATAATAATAATAATAATAATAATAATAATAATAATAATAATAATATTATTATTATTATTATTTACAATATTTCTCAAATATAAAAAGATGAAAGTTAATAATAATAATAATAATAGTTATTATTATTATTATTATTATTATTTAACTTGGCATTCGCATACTTCAGTTTTTTGGATACAGTTGCATATCAACTTTTACCTTTCTACATTTAAGCAATATAATAATAATAATAATAATAATAATAATAATAATAATAATAATAATAATAATAATAATCATTAATATTTAACTTTGCGTTCGCATGCTTCATTTTTTTTGGATGCAGCTGAATATCAACTTTCAGGTAAGATTTTTCTTCAATATGTGACACATACGGATTATTCAGGCGATTCCATGATAAGGATTATTCATTGCAAAATATTTCAGTAATCATCAGCGCATCAAAATTACTTCAGATGTGCCTGAAAGAAACTATACTATAAGTCATATTCAGCCAATATACTCTGTCAAGAATCATGCGCATCATGGGGGTGCTTGCCATGTGAATATCGTATCAAGAAAATTCGTAAACAAAGGTTCTAAATTATTCATGGAACAACGGAAACGGAGTAGCCCAAACCCTCCACTTTTGACTACTCATGTCAGCCACGCTTTTACATAAAAAGTTTTTTGAAAACTAAGTATTTATGATTTATTCTTCATTATCAAAAACTTTTTAATCAACGTTCGTCTTAACTATCAGACCATACTTTTCTGTGGTCTGTTTCTCTTCCTAATGATGAAGCCAGTACTAAACGTGTTTAGTACTGGATAAGTTTGGATAAGCAGCGAACAAGCTAATGTGGCCACACACTCGTTTCATTCCAAACCGCCTTTTATCATACACAAGTCATTCCACCACAGAGAGAGAGAGAGAGAGAGAGAGAGAGAGAGAGATAAAACTCAGTGGGCAGTACTTTAGGAGCTGTCACTTCAATGGCGGTGTAAGCGCACCCTCCTACGCAACTCCTTTGTTTACGTCTTTCAGGGCGCGGGGCCACTATTGTGTCGTGGCCATTGTTAACATATTCTCGCTCTCTCCCTCTCTCTCTCTCTCTTTCTAGTGGGTGGCGAGAAATCTGGAGAGGGAGAGAAAGAAGCCTGTGTAGTTTTTTCGAGATATGTGACGAGTGAATAAATGGACCGTGGTCGAGGATCTTCATTTTTAAACCCACGCCTAATTTTCTATGGCGGGAAGAAGAGGAATATGGGACGGCCTTTGTCATTATGCAGCGGGTGTGATCTGGAGGGTAGGATGAGAATGTGCCTTCTCTCTCTGTATGGCACTGTTTTTTTTTTATACTTATTCTCATTCGAGGTTGAAATTTTCTTTTTTCTCTGCAGCTAACCTCTCAATAGGAAGAGGCAGGTAGCTTAACACACACACACACACACACACACATAAATGTATATATATGTAAACATATATGTATGCGTGTTTTTGTGAATGTAGCATGTATAATAAATTTTATGCGTTTGTATGTCCTTTGCTTCCCAAAATGGGTGGACCTAGCTAGCTGCAAAGTGGTTAATTTATGTAAGTATTCGTGAGAAATTTAATGTGATGCTTCCTTGGCCAAAATTTCAGTTCAAAGATTCTTAGGATTTTTTTTGTCTGTTGGGGTGGAGGTTGAAACCGTGCATTCCGTCGCTCTCACATCTGACTGCGGGAAGTAATGGCATAAGGTCGGCTTTATCTAAACCAACCACGTTCGAATTACACTATGTTGTCCGGGAATCTGTGAAGTTATGAGGACCATACCATACACAGTCATAACTTTGCTAAAAGAGAGAGAGAGAGCGGAAACCCGCCCGCAGAAAGACCGCTCCCCTCGCCCCCACCCACCCAAACCTCCACAGCACATGTGACCGTTCTGTCTATTACCCTAAGGTTTGTGTCGGTATTTTTAAAAAGAGGCCTTTTAACAGATGATGCAGAGATTAGGGATCACATTAAGATGCCTTCTCGCAATAACCTTTCTAATGTCTCTCTTTCTTCACTGAAGGCTGTCCTGTAACCCAACCTGTGAGAGATAATAACCGTAAGTGTTTGTGTATCTGAGTACTATCCATAATGATAATCACGTACAGCTGCTTGCATGTCATAAAATCTAAACTGTTTTATTGTGATAAGAAAAAAATGATGGCACACGAAATATGACATCCCCTTCAAAAGACACGTATCTCTGAAGTCTTCTTCCTCAACATATCATTCGTGAACTGTGGCCCCATTCTTTATGCATTCTGTTTCATTCATAAAGTCAGGTGAAGTTCGAGTCACGATTATATTTTCAAGGCACTACATTCAAGTCATATACATTCGTGCATGCCTACATTCATAGACGAACCATTATATACATATAATAATATATACTCATATAATAATATATACTCATATAATAATATATACATACATACATACGAATATGTATATATTCATGTATATTTATATATAGAAGAAATCAACACACAATTAGGTGTGGAACAGAGATAAATTTGTCTCACATCGGGATCGAACCTTTGCCTTTCAACTGAAAGATCTAGGTTCGGTCCCGATGTGAGTCAGAAATTTATGTATGTATATAATATATATATGTATATTATATATATATATATATATATATATATATATATATATATATATATATATATATATATATATTGTAGATTACTTAATTTATATTTGCTGAGTCCATGGCTAAATTCCAGGACTCCTGCCCACTAGTTGGCCCAGCTGATAATGGGCACCAGTGTCTGCTATGGTCAAAAACTTGAGAACATGTAATTTCTACCCTTGTAGGGCCAAGCTCTTTTTAAGAGGAGACAAAATCTGTATGGTAATATATATATGCATATATATGTATATATACATTATATATATATATATACATTATATATATATATATATATATATATATATATATATATATATATATATATATATATATATATATATATATATATATATATATATATATATATATATATATATATATGTATATATATATACTCATATATACTCATATACTGTATATATGATCAACGTAAGCCGTTTCTCCAAGCAGGGGACCACTCCAGAGGGAAAACAGTAAAAATCATACTTTCAACTGCTAAACTGTCTATAGACCTTCTGAGCAAAACTAGCCGCTTCAGACACCTACACAAGAGTCTCATCAGCAGTGCATCAAACCTCTTTATAAACACTGCGCTATTCATCCCTGTCTCGCATGCATTCTTAAGCCTAATAACTCTTTCCCCCCAACTATCAAAATTCTCGCATAAATGTTTCCTATCAAAAACGATCGATACGCACCCCTGTACTCGTCTGAGGTCATTGTTGTTTCTCTATCAGTTCTTCTATTGTACGTTTTTACTTTCTAAATTCAAATCCTACTGTAGACACCTTCTCAGGTATACTAAGTGGTTTTATTCCCCTTTAATTCTTTAAGTGAACTCTGTCACCTTTACCTTTATATAAAAGAATCACAGAATCTCACTGACAATCTTACGAACTTCTTGTGTCTTTTAAATCATCTTAATCGCTGTCTAAATGTCCTCAACAGCCACTTCCACGTGCATTCTCAACATTACAGCAACTATTTACATTCTTGCACCATGGAAGTCTAATCTTTTTCTATCCTCAACTTTCAACAAATCTACAAAATACTCACTCCGCCGACCCAGGACTGCATTTCCTTCAGAAAGCAGCCCTACGTATGCAATAAACTTACACTCTGTATTTACGTCTTTGCAGAACAAACTTTCTATTCCCCTCTTTCGCGCTTTCCCCTCTTTATTTATACATCCGTCTTTCATCTCTCTTGGTTTCTCCTCGACTACTCTTTACGGTCCATTCTTCTCTTCTGCTGGTAACTGCATCTCAAAATTAATACCTCCTTTTATGCTTCACTAAATCTTTTGCTTCCTCAGCCCACTATTTACTGTTTTCATTCCCTGTTCTCTCTCTCTCTCTGTCTCTCTCTCTCTCTCTCTCTCCACAAACACATACATATATATATATATATTTATATATGTATGTATGTATATGTATATAATGTGTGTGTGTATATACTCATATTATTATATTTGAGAGATTATATAGAGAGAGAGAGAGAGAGAGAGAGAGAGAGAGAGAGAGAGAGAGAGAGAGAGATAAAAAATCTCACCACGATACTGCTAGCGGTATCCAGCAAAGAGTTTGTCATGTATGTAAATGAGAGCAGTGTGTGTGTATATATATATATATATATATATATATATATATATATATATATATATATATATATATATATATATATATATATATATATATTATATCACTTTTGTACGTGATTCATTTATATAACCATATAAAAATATATATTTCTTATTTTTCACCTATATATATATATATATATATATATATATATATATATACAGCATATCCTGTGTGAGCGTAGTAGTACCTGAAAACGTCATAACGACAGGAGCCTCCTGGAATGTAAAAATTAAATGGGCACATGAAGGATGCAGCCACAATTCACTGTTCGCGGAAGATATATCGAGACACACTTCACAGAGAAATGTTCTGGGAAAAGTTATTGTGCGCGCGCATTTAAACATGTCTATGTGAATGACAGGTACGTGCAGTGTACACACACACACACACACACACACACACACACACACATATATATATATATATATATATATATATATATATATATATATATATATATATATATATATATATATATATATATATCAGAAAACTTCAGATCAAACAGATACAGAATAGCCAGTTAAGACTATTTCTTACTGTACAGATACAGAATAGTCAGTTAAGACTGTATTTCTTACTGTAAGAGTATAGCAAAGGTTTTGGAAATTCTTAATATTTCCAATCATCAGGGTTACTTATCAATCAGCACTGGGAAAAATAAAATAAAATTGTGGAAACTACATAGTGGTATGCAGGAAGGAAGTGCAAAGAATTTTAAATCATTAAAACTGGAAACTCGTTTGAATGTGAGCATACTCAATAATAATCACTATAAGGTCTACGGAACGAAAAATGATTGAAAGTAAAAATAAACTTTGCCAATGACACTTAATACTGAAGAAAGGACTTTCTGCCACAATGATCGTCATAGCCACCTTGCTGTAATTACAATTACACAAGTAAGATTTCCTAAAGATTCCTAGATAAAATTTTGGAACTACAGTACTCTGCCCCTGTGACCTTTGTTTGGCAAACTTGATTCTAAACTACATGAGGACGATTGCATGTCATTCTGACGAACTGTTGCCTTATTGTCGACCTAATCTTCTTGTCATATGGATTTCCTTTGCTCATCCAGTTACTTGTTATTAAGATTGTGCATTGTGCTTTTCTGGCACATTCTTTATTTTTCTTCAAATGCTAAGGCACATGTAGCTTTGGACTTACTGGCAACACTTACTACATTTCCAGTACGTCTGTAAATATATGAACGTTCTCATATTTCACTACTTTTACATTGCTATTATCTTTGTGCATCTACATATATATATATATATATATATATATATATATATATATATATATATATATATATATATATATATATATATATTATATATATGTGTATATATATATATATATATATATATATATATATATATATGTATAAATTAAGATTGTTTAGGATATTTCATATTATGACTGTTCATTATTTACATATTTTCTCGTCTCTCAGTCTGATGATGGGGACATTTAATTCCTGAAAAGTTTCTACCGAGAATAAAGACGATGTTACGGATTTTAACCCTGGTTTTCTTGTTCCTGAATATAATTAAATTGCCAGTATTCCTTACGATATTCAAGGGTGTAGTTTTGGAAAAAAAAAAAAAAAATGATATTTATCTCAGCTGCCCAAAACTTGACATCATCCACCCCCGTGGTGGGAGACATCAGCAGGCCCCCTGGGGGATTCATGGAAGTTCAGACCGCCGTAGTTTGCAAGTTTGAATTCGGAGGAGGCGCGCAAGGCTCTCAATAAGAATGTCGCTGGAAGGAGAGTTGTGCCGCCCTTGGGGGATCCAGGGAGTCTGAGACCGGCGTCGTTTGCAGATATAAATTCGGGAGGGGCGTGGAAGCCTCGAAATGTAAACTCTGTTGGCCGCAAAGTGCCTGCAGGCATTTTGGGCCTTCTTTGGAGTCGGGAGATTCGTGCAGAAGTCTTCCGGCCTGGGAAAATTTGTTCAACTTTATTTTCCTAAACTGAGATTTCTGTTAATTTTTCATTTTGGATTCTAGTTTTCCAATAATTGTTTTGGCTGCACTCCCCTAAATATTAGAATATACAGTTGCTTTACTGAAAATCTAGTGTTAGCTATTTATACCATAGGTTAGCGGCTGAGACAGTTGTAGGGCTGGGAATGAATGTATATAGCTTTTCATCCTTGAAGCTGGAAATACTGGGGATAATGTATGTAATGTCAGTCAGCTTCTGATGCCACATGCTTATTAGCACTCAGAAATGTATGTATGTATATATACTGTATATATGAATATATATATATATATATATATATATATATATATATATATATATATATATATATATATATATATATATATATATATATATATATAATATACTGTATATATATAAAATATATTTATATATATTTTTATGTATGAATGTATATCAAAGAAGCAGAAAAGACTATGTACTGTGAACGAAAAGACGCTGACCGTATACATGAAGAAAATTCACTGTTATTCAACTAAAAGTCGTATTTGTTAAACAGAAAAATAAGCCGCAATTTGTTGTTCGTGATAAATCTTTTCCCGGGGAGTTTTAGGGTAAAGAGGAAGAGATTAGTACATGAAGATAAACGTTATTTGGAGACAGAGACAAAAATGTTGTGCTTAGACAGATATGAGAGAGAGAGAGAGAGAGAGAGAGAGAGAGAGAGAGAGTTCTTCACCGTCTGGGGGTTTATTGTAAAGAAATTAAGAAACGCTAATGGCAATAATAAGCTTTCCAGAATATTACTGACTTCTTTACGGATGAATCCTATCATAATTAGTGCACAAAATGCCTAGACACACTAATGTTTTTCTTTATATTAGAATTCTTGACGTTTTTGTGTCTATCTACCAGTGTAGCCAAGTAGCCGTCGTTTGAAAGAGTTTACCAAATTCTACATATGCTACTCGTAAACATACAATGGACTGAAAAAAAAATGCACCGAAGTTTCTTCGGCGCAACTGAGTTTTCTGTGCAGCGTATAAACAAGGCCACCAAAAAATGATCTATCTTTCGGTGGTCTCGGTATAATGCTGAGTGAGCCGCGGCCCATGAAACTTTAACCACGGCACGGTGGTGGCATGTCCTATAGCGTTGCCAGACGCCCGATCAAGGCTAACTTTAACCTTGAATACAATAAAAATTACTCAGGCTAGAGGGCTGCAATTTGGTATGTTTGATGACTGGACGGTGGATGATCAACATACCAATTTAGCAGCCCTCTAGCCTCAGCAGTTCTTAAGATCTGAAGGTGGACAGAAAAAGCCGGCACAATAGTTTCATTTTACAGAAAACTAAAATAATTACTCTCCAACTCAGTTGTTCATTGTCAACAACACCAAGTATAAATACCATTGAAGGAGCCGTTGTAATGTCTCTTGTCACAACTGCCATAGACAAAATTCAAGGGTCTGACGTCAGAGCGATTTTTCAAGGTGATGGCCAGAATTCTCAACGGGAATACAAAGCCGTATAAGATACGCATTCTAGTTATTACTGAGGTCAGTGGGAGGACTCTCCTGTTCACATTATGCTGATGCCGCAGGACAGAACAAAATTGCCTTGCGATGGATAAAAATGATACCATACGGTTTCCGAACTGCTTTACACATGAAGAGGTCAGACAAAAACAAAACAACAATAATGAATGAAGGAGTATTGAACCCTTAGTTTTAACTGATAGCACGCGAACAAATTTGGTGTACAAAGATTGGGATCAGCAACTTTGTCTACATTCCTAGCCGACTTTATCTTGAAGGCACTGAGGTATATTATATATATGATATATATATATATATATTATATATATATATATATATATATATATATATATATATAATATATATATTTCGGTATCTTTTAAAGTGCTTAAAAATTCTTTATTACTAAAACCATCTTTTAAAAAATCGTAATGGTTTCAGCGTACTACTAATTCTTGCTCAACTTAAGACAGTTAAATGGTTTTATCATAAAAGTTATTATCAATATTCCAGGTGTATGTAAACATAAATTTATCGGACATTCTAAATTTAGAAGGTTTTGTTTATCTCACAGGTGGAATAGAGCGGATGATTTTCTACTATTTCCTAAGAGGAAGTACAGAACTCTTGGTCGGAAAAAGTAGTAAAGAAGAGAGAGAGAGAGAGAGAGAGAGAGAGAGAGAGAGAGAGAGAGAGAGAGAGAGAGAGAGAGGTATAAATGACACTTTTGTTAAATGTTACTATCTTTTTAACAGATATGCACCTCTCCTACTCCTTTATATTGCATTTACAATTTCCCACCTCGAATAATTGAAACGTTTAGAAAATTTTGTAACCACCTACTGAAGCACATTGCAAATTCAAAGTTGCAATAGCCTATTTGCCTTACACGGAATGGGCAGGCTTTTTTTTTTTTAATTAAAGTGTTTATGAAAACATCACACCTCTTTCTGATGGAAAAAAAAAGATATCCTATGATGGATTTATTAGCTACATCACAGACATTTCTAAAAGTTCTCGCTTCGTCGACGCCAAACTGCAGTCCTTTCTGCCTTCGTGTTTCATTTGGTCTCTCTCTCTCTCTCTCTCTCACTTTTTCTGGTCTCTATCCACCTGGTTGTTCAGGTTCTTTAACCTTGCACTGCCCTCCTCTAAGAACAGACCCTTTAGTTCAGCGCCATCAGGAATGGGAGTCAATGGTCTCCTTGTAATAATCTATAGTGATACCAATGGCCACTAAA
>NC_089760.1:33487500-33505000 GCF_040412425.1 Macrobrachium rosenbergii
GTTTATTTCATTTTGCTGTTTGATATTTCATGGCGAAACCTGTTGCTTGCGGAGAATAACACAGTTTATCTGTTTGCTGAATAGACTGGATGGGAATTATCATCATCCTTATTAATGTCATTATTATCCTTATTAATACAAGTTGTTTAATCAGACCACAGAGTTATTTCTAGACTCCGGTAGGGCTGGAATGAAAGATTCCTTTTTCAACGAGAAGTTTATTGGAATGGGATAGAGTAAAGCGGTCGGACACTTAGGCAGAAGGCTCAATAGGACGTACGTTTTATTTTCTATTCCCTCATATTTATTTATTTATCACCATTTCCATAACTTGGCTCTCTCTCTCTCTCTCTCTCTCTCTCTCTCTCTCTCTCTCTCTCTCTCTCTCTGCAACCTGATTTCCCTCTGTAGCTCTCTCGGGTTTATTGTCTGTTGACTCTGTCCATTAAGGTTTTCAGCTGAAGATCTAAAATTTAAAGAAACAAAGAAAGAAGAATCTGAAAAGATTTAAATAAATACAACAGGGGGGACTACGGAAGACGGTGCCAAAACCCGAAACACTGTCCAAGGAACCTACCCCAACCACGTATTCAAATTCAAATCCAAATTTCAAAAGCTTTATATCGGACACAAATGGCCATAGACAAACATGCACATAAACATACATAAAAACCATCAAACTCTAAAAGGATGAAATTCAAAATAAGTATGAGAAATGATTATGAAAGAGAGGTGAAAATTTATGATATGAAGAGATACGGATTATAAAAGTAAGGGATTCTTTATACTAAAAGGACACATATAATAACGCTCAATGACACCTGATTTAGACGAGAAAAGATTCATCTTCTTGAATGGCTAAACCTTTGTGATTTGTCTGTCTATCTCCAAGGAATCGAACTCACACCACAAACGCCACATAACAACGATAAATCCCAGTGATACATTGCCGGACTAACCCTTTTGGTAGTCGCGCAACTCAGCGAACTGATAACAAATACTATGGAATTTGCCAAAAACAAAATCTCGAGAGACTGCGTTTGGTCAATTCTTGGATGGGGGACCAAAATGAATGCTTGGCTAGTCTCTCGAACAGTGAATTACATAATCTTTAGATTCTGTCAGTACATGGATGGCAGACCATCAATGTAAACCAGACGCGGCTGTCTCTCAAGTTCCAGTGACCATCCGCAGAGACAAGGGCATGGGTCTAGCAATCTCATCCCCAAACAGGTAAAACATGAGCCTAAGTTTCTTCGGCGCAATCGAGTTTTCTGTATAGCCGCTACAGCCTATAATCAAGGCCACCGAAAATAGATCTATCTTTCGGTGGTGTCGGCATAATGCTGCATGAGCCGCGACCCATGAAACTGTAACCACGGCACGGTGGTGGCCTATCCTATATAGTTGCCAGGAGCACGATTATGGCTAAATTTAACCTTAAATAAAATACAAACTACTGAGGCCTGAGGGCTGCAATTTGGTGTGTTTGATGATTGGAGGATGGATGATCAGCATACCAATTTCCAGCCCTCTAGCCTAAGTAGTTTTTAAGATCTGAGGCCGGACAGAAAAAAGTGCGGACGGACAGACAAAGCTGGCACAATAGTTTTCTTTTACAGAGAGCTAAAATCAACGCTCAGAAACTGATAGCAGAGAAAATGGATCAAAGGCGGTCCGAGGAGGAGGAAGACTGATGAGGGAATTTAAGGCTTCCAAAAAATCAGGCTAATTTCGATTTTGACAATTACGCAGCCGCCGCTTCCCATCACGGATGCCAGATTAGACTTCTAATGTCATTTAGGGAAATTAGAGGTCATTAATATTGCAAATGGAAAAATTGGACCCTGCAGAAGTAAGCAGATTAACACGGTTATTGAAACGCACAGGCATACATGTGTGTATGTAAGTGTATGCATGCCATTATACCATATTAAACTTCTATTTACCATTATATCATATTAAAGTTCTATTTACCATTATATCAAATTAAAATTCTATTTGTCATTAGATCATATTAAAGTTCTATTTGCCATTAGATCATATTAAAGTTCTATTTACCATATTATATCATATGAAAGGTCTATTTACCATTATATCATATTGAAGGTCTATTTACCATTATATCATATTAAAGGTCTATTTACTATTATATATATATATATATATATATATATATATATATATATATAAAAGTTTTATTTACCACTATATCATATTAAAATTTTATTTACCTTTGTATCTTATTAAAGTTCTATTTACCATTATACCGTATTAAAATTCAATTTTAACAATGTACATACGAGTGTCTGGTACAAAGAAAACAAAACAAAAACAAATAAGAACAAAAATAAAGAGACACGCTATTTTCGAAGCAAAAAAAAAAAAAAAAAAAAAAAAACCATCAATACCTTACGAAGAAGACAACTATCGCAAAAAAAACACTATTATTGACTTTTCATAAAAAGAAATTGTTTTAGCAATCTCAGACTTGCGGAGTTCCGTTTTCCCGATAATTGAAGAATAATGTTAGATTGGGGGGGAGGGGGGGATCGATCCGGGTGGGAAGAAAGGCGCCTGCAGTGGAATGAATAAACTATGAATACAGTAACTTTGAGAAAGACCCGAATGACTTTCGGCTCTTTCTACATAGTTTATAGGAGGCCTTTGGGTTCTTCTGGGGTCATTATTTCTTGCTTTCCTTCAAAATAATAATAATAATAATAATAATAATAATAATAATAATAATAATAATAATAATAATAATAATAATAATAATAATAATAATAATAGCATGAGTCTTAGAATGGAGAAGCAAATCCACAGTTATGTATATGTACATATATTTAAAAATAAATCAGTATAATGATCTATCTTTAAATATCTGTACATATACATTACTGTGGATTTGCTTCTCCAATAATAATAATAATAATAATAATAATAATAATAATAATAATAATAATAATAAGCAGGATCTCTGAGATTTCCAGGGCGAAAAACGCAAGAACAAATCTAAAGGAACCATTTTGTATTATTCAAAACCCAAGACTACCAGTCTATCACGTCTCCTTAATCACTGGCTCATGAATAAATTAATGAATGAATCATGAAAGTTCGGCTATAGAGCCCAGCGCTTAGGCAGCGGGGCATTTTCGTTTATATTTTCACTTAAGACATTGAAATCAGGGAGTAGGAGCGCTTGGACAGCAAGATAAAGAGATCCAGTAAATAAGTGGTCTAAAGGCGAGACTGGGAGAAACTCACAGCTGTTCTCAGTTAATAGAGACTAGAGACAGGATCGATGAAAGGAAGTGGCAAAGGAGGTATGGTAACAGACTAAAAAAAAAAAAAAAAAAAAAAGTGGGTGCAGCTAGGGATCGAGGGGACGCTGTAACGCCATTTAGTGATGCCTACAGTACACCCCGTAAGGTGAATGGATGGCACTAACCCCTTCCGGAGCACTGTGTCTTTGTCATAGTACTGATAGAAAATAACTGCTTAAGCTACTAAATAAGAGGGCATGTACACGGCCCATAGAGCATTAATTACTAAAAGTACACCTTAGTTTAATCAGGCCACTGAACTGATTAACAGATCTCCTAGGGCTGGCCCGGAGGATTAGATTTATTTTACGTGGCTAAGAACCAGTTGGTTACCTAGCAATCGGACCTACAGCTTATTGTGGAATACGAACCACATTATAGCGAGAAATGAACTTCTATCACCAGAAATAAATTCCTCTTATTCTTCATTGACCGCTCGGAGATTCGAACTCGCGGCCAGCAGAGTGCTAGCCGAGAACGGAATCCATTGCTACCAAGAGAAAATCACTGTTGTTGAGAGTAAAGCAATATTTGTAACCTTGTTCTCTTATTCCTTACATTACAAGTTACTATCGATCATTTCCCTGATCAACAAATTATTAACAAAGGAACAAATACAGTCGCTCGTAAAAAGAAGAAGAGTCCTCTTGAATCCTCTTTGAAGCGGTTTAGATCCCCCTCTCCCGCCCCACCGAGACATCCCCCAGAGAACTATAGGAATTGGAATCCAATTCCTATTGTCCTTCGGTTCCGAAATGCATCCATCTTTTTCAGAGCAACCAGGAAAAAAAAAAAAAAATAGGTCCTTAGAATCCTAAAACCCATACACCGAGGAAAGGACTTCGCGGTTTCAAAGCGCTTAGCCAGATGAAAGGACAGAGAGAGAGAGAGAGAGAGAGAGAGAGAGAGAGAGAGAGAGAGAGAGAGAGAGAGAGATTTTCTCTATTCTTAAGGGTTGCCATTTGAGGAAATTTATTTCCTTTATATTACAGCCTGTTTCTGCGAGACAAATAAAGGATACGGTATCCTAAATGGTCCTTGAACTCTACTACCCATAAACCAGGACATAAAATAAGGAAAATACGATTGCAAATACTCATCCAAAGAGAATAACATAACTAAAATAAAAAAATAAGGTAAAAAAAAACTACGACTGCCAATGCAGACGTGAGAACTAACAAATGCGAGAATCTTACTTATTACGGATAAAAGTTGGATTGTGTACAAAGAACAAGACTACAATATTTATTGACCTATCAGAGTGCAACTGCAGATTTTTCTATAAACGATTAATAGGAAGATTAACAGGAAAAGCTTAACATGAATACATGGAAAGCGCAGGAAGATAACATCTGTTAAAATTACAATAAAATGAGGAAAAGCTTCCAGCCAAGAGCGACACAAGATAAATGATAAAGTACATACACACACACACACATATACACACACACATACACACATATATATATATATATATATATATATATATATATATATATATATATATATATATATATATATATATATATATATATATATATATATATATATGTGTGTGTGTGTGTGTGTGTGTGTGTGTGTGTGTACTCCAGCAGGGTACCTTCATTCTTCTTACTTACATAATTACCATCTTGCACATTCAGCCTCTACACTAACAAACTCCAAACAGATTTTACAGTATAAACCCAATTCTTCACAGATCGTTTCATGCAGCTGAAACCACCCAATGCCTGTAACGAAGTCACGAGATAGCATTTGCCATATTTTCATTCTGGACACAGTTACCCTGGTAGAACGCATTTGCCACGACCCGCTGAATATAACTGCTGGATATAACAGTAGGTCCAAAGTCATTTCGTTCTACATTTACGGGCAGTCGCTCCTTAATGGATGTACGTAGTATGGCCTGCGTACGTTTTGGGTTATATCTGCACGGGTCTGTGACTTTAAATGCCGCATGGATGCTGTGTGCGCTTGAGGCAAAATCGTGTAGGTTCGTTAAAAAAGTTATTTTCTACTCCTTTTCTTTTTAAGAGGGGTAGATCTTAAAGGCCGCAATGCCATAATGAGGAGAAAGAGGATGAAAAATGGAGAAAAAACACACAAGTCTATTATTATTGCTTCTTTTTCACTTTTTATTCGCAGTGCCTCTATTCACTCTTTTGAGAGAGAGAGAGAGAGAGAGAGAGAGAGAGAGAGAGAGAGAGAGAGAGAGAGAGAGAGAGAGAGAGAGTTGCTTAAACAACAAATGATAGTTTGAAACTGAAATTAAATATATATGTACAGTATATGTATATATATATATATATATATATATATATATATATATATATATATATATATATATATATATATATAAATATGTAAGTGTATATATATCTATATATATATTTATAAACATATATGTATACATATACATACACACACAAACACAAAAAATAAATATATATAATATATATATATATATATATATATATATATATATATATATATATATATATATATATATATATATATATATATATATATATATATATATAGCATGAGACAAGTAATAGCACTCCCAGATTCCCGCCATCCTAAATGGCAACGTAACGGCTGTCTTGAGCAGTCCTGTAGGACTTTATCTAGGAATTAATGTGCAACGGGAACCTCCTGAGGTTGTCCTGGACCTTTATAGTCGTTGCCTAATTTTCCCACATTTTTTTTTGGCCGGCCATATTTTAATATTTTCTTTGTTTCCAGAACAGAGGTACTCTGCCTCTTACAGCGGTCAAAATTCACTAGTTAACAGAGGATGGTGAGGGTATTAGGCATCAAACAAAATCTGAGTTTTAAAGTCATGTAATTAAACCTTTTTGCATTTGTTGATTTATTCTCACTTATTTATCTATTATTTTCTTCTCCCTGTTCTTCCTTTCTCCATTGTGGATATCTCAGTCCGTGGAAGCTTGCTTTCAAAGCGCAATAATTTTATAAGCTTGTTTCATATGATAGATTCCCAATTTTTTTAACTGTAATAATAATAATATATTAATAATAGCGTCTACATAAGCGAAAGGCTTCAATATAATCTCTATATTTGCGAATACTTTTAACGAATATATTACAAAAACAAAGGGTCGATAACATTCAAAGTAATATTTATATGCATACAAATCACAGTATGCATTGTATTGGTTAAATTTCGAACTTTGAACCTGAACTTGGAATTCTAGGAATGACAATGCTATACATAAATTATCACACTTATAAAATATAGAAAAAGGGAATCACAACTTACAGATAATTTCCTACGAATTGTATAACCTATTTACTCCTTTCCTAAAACACAAAGCGTTCGGAAGAGTCTTGGCGTTTTGCGATCAAATTCCCTCTTCCTAATTTGAATTCCAGACCCGCATGAAACAGATGGAATCTTACAAGGCATCATAAAAAAAAGAAGAGGCATAAAAGAGAGAGCTTTACTCTTTTCCCCTATAAAGGCGAAAATCATAGCAATTGTTTACGGCAAATCGGACCTAATGTCTTCCCTTCTCCGAGTCCTTTTGGTAAGTAGTTTAGAATCCCTTCGCTGATTGGAAACTTAGGGCCTAGATATTTTTTTTTTCAGTGAGGTCGTAAAAGCTATCGGTTCAACCTATTTATATAATGGTTCCTTTTTAGAATCAATTTGTGAACTGTTTCGTTCTCAGAAAAGCGCACAATTAATTATCCTTGCTTTCCTTCTGATTGTTTGTTAGGGAACACTGTTTATCCATTTGACCTTTCTCGCTTTCTCTTTCTACTATTATTACATCCTCTTCCTTTACTGTCTTTTTCTCTATGTCATTAAAACGTCATACCTGTTTATGTCTCCTGTCTCTCACAAAACGAAAAAATTATCTTTTGTTTTTATTAACTGTGTGCTGTTTGTAGTTTCTCACAAGACGGGATTCTCTCCTAGGTCTTAGTAAGTCTTAAGAGATGAGGCTGCTAGCCCCATACCCTCTTCTTGAATATCAGCTCACTCTGCACCGCGTGGGACACACTCGCATACACACACACATATATAGATACATATATGTATATACATATATATACATATGTGTAATATATATATATATATATTATATATATATATATATATATATATATATATATATATATATATATATATATATATATATACATACAAGTATAATATAAATATATATGTATATATATATATGATTATTATCACATTTGTACGTGATTCATTTCTCACACATTACCACAGGTGAAGAATAAGAGACAGGGTGTAGGTCTGACCGGTTTCGACTTTATTTCCAAGCCATTGACGATGGCTTGAAATAAAGTCGAAACCGGTCAGACCTACACCCCATCTCTTATTTTTTACCTGTGGTAATGTGTGAATATATGATATATATATATTATATATATATATATATATATATATAAAAATGACGGAAAAAGAAGGGAGATACAATTACATCATAAACGAAGAGACAATAAGTGACATAAAATCGTCACATCTTGAGAATCCGATACTGAGCTTCAGGATCCAATCCTCCCGAGCGATTTCGTCTCCATTACCAAATGAGTGTCGTTCAGTGGTCGTTAAGTCGTCTGCTGCTCTTTTCCCAAATTAATTGCTGCGCGGTCGAAATTATTGGGAAATATGGCGACCATTTCCCGTCTCATTTTGTGAAAATGTCAGCGCGAAGTGGTTTTCAATGCTGGCTCGAATTATCGGGAATATGGCAAACATTTTCTGTCGCCTTTTATGAAAATGCAGTCGTGGGAATATAGTTGCTATTTTGTTTCCTGCCTTGTGATGATATGTACGATCACGAGTAGATTTAAAGCGAATATAGTTGCAATTTCGTTTCTAATTTGTAAAGGCTCAGACTATTGGGAATATAGTTGTTATTTTCAGTCCTGGTTTTTGATGGTAATATGTATAATCGTGACCTGATTTAAAGTGTTTTTTTTTGCAATTCTTTTCTACTTTGTAAAGATCTTTATGAAGTGAATCACATCATTTGCTGTGTGACAAAGATCTACTGTTTTTAATCTGAATACTAGTCAATGTAGATATTGGCTATATAATAATCAGCGTCTTCAATTTTCTTGATTTTATGAAAACCTTATAATTACGAATAGAATTAGCACCACTGGGAGAACAAACTTACGTGGATGCAATAATGCATTTTTTAAATTTCTGATTATGTGGTTACCTAAAGGGTCAATTTCCCCGTTGGGCGTAGTGCCGTCAGTGCACCTCATACGGTGCGCTGTAGGCATTACTTAAGGTTCTTTGCAGCGTGCCTTCGGCCCCTAGCTGCAACCCCCTTTGTTCTTTTTACTGTACCTCCTCTCATATTCTTTTTCTTCCATCTTTTGCACCCTCTCCTAACAACTGATTCATAGTGCAATTGCAGGGTTTTCGTCCTGTTACACCTTTCAAACTTTTACTGTCAATTTCTGTTTCAGCGCTGAATGACTTCTTTGGTCCCAGTGCTTGGTCTTTGGCCTAAATTCTATATTCAATTCAATTAAAGGGTCAATTGATTTCGTGCCCACACAAATACAATTAAACAATCTTTGCTTGCTTGTATGCATACACAAAAAGGAAAGCAATGTATAAATACAGCAAGGAGCACTAACTGTTTTGAATCTGAGCATAATTATACATTTGTAATTCATAATGAAGTTTTCCACTGAATAACCAAATTATCAAGAACTTTCACATCATAAAACGCAGTTTTGTGAGTAAGAAAATGAATGCTTCTATTGCATAAAGGGATGTAATTAAAAAAATACCACCAAACAACATTATTCAAAAGTGCAAATAAATAAATATATGTACGAATAAATAAAGACACACAAAAAAAAGAAAGCTTGCTGGAGCGTACCTAAACTCAAGTGAACTCAACCATTTTTTTTTTTTTTTGGCAGAGCGGGACAATAGACATCAAAAAAGAAAATGAGAGCCATCCGCGCTAAATTCTCTCGATCCTTTCAAAGGGACTTTGCCCTCTCATCGGATGAGCTTAATCGAAGTCGCGTTTGAGCGCTAATAAGTAACATCGAGACAGGGTCAAGTGGGCTAAGGATTCTTCGATTAGAAGGGTCTCTCATGAGAGAGAGAGAGAGAGAGAGAGAGAGAGAGAGAGAGAGAGAGAGAGAGAGAATTGAATTGAATACAGAATTTAGGCCAAAGGCCAAGCACTGGCCCAATGAGGTCATTCAGCGCTGAAACGGAAATTGACGGTAAAAGGTTTGAAAGGTGTAACAGGAGGAAAACATCGCAGTTGCACTATGAATTAACTGTTAGGAGAGGTTGCAAAGTAAGATGGAAGAAAGAGAATATGAAAGGATGTACAGTAAAAGGAACGAAAGGAGTTGCAGCTAGGGGCCGAAGGCACGCTGCAAAGAACTTTAATGCCTAGAGAGAGAGAGAGAGAGAGAGAGAGAGAGAGAGAGAGAGAGAGAGAGAGAGAGAGAGAGAGAGAGAGAGAGTCTAACATCAAAAGCTTCACAGAATCAAAGGACAAAGGGAAGTCATACGACTTTCTTTGAAACAAACGGACTTTCCCTCTTCCTGTCACATATCTTCCTATCTTCCTGTTTCTGCGACTCTTCCTTTTTTTCTTCCTCAAATCCTTTAATTTTTTACCACAGAAAAATCTTTTCTTTTTTTTTTTATTTCTGGAGAAGACAGTCTCCTGTTACTGGCCTTTGTCTCACAGTAAGAGCTAATAAAAAGAAAGGCTTTGGGAATTATAGGTCGTGGTGTGCCCTTGAGAGAGAGAGAGAGAGAGAGAGAGAGAGAGAGAGAGAGAGAGAGAGAGAGAGAGAGTTATAACACAACAATGGGTTTTTTTAGAAGTAGCCTCTTCTTTAAGTAAAAAATGCTTTTTATAACCGTTAATTGCTTTTATAACACACACACACACACATAAATGTTAACATATATATATATATATATATACATATATATATATATATATATATATATATATATATATATATATATATATATATATATATATATATATATATATATATATATATATATATATATATATATATATATATATATATATATATATATATATATATATTTAAATATATGTATATATACATATATACGTGTGTGTGTGTGTGTGTGTACTTTCAGTAGCCAAGTGACCTCACAGCATTTCGAGTTTCTCACACTATTTTGGAGGACTATATCACTCGATGCCTATATCCGACCGGAAATAAATGAAGAAACTTTGACTTTCCATGGCAGAATTCCAACTAACGCGGAAGAGTTCTGCTAGGAGTGACTAACTTACCAACAAAAATATAGATAAATAAAAGACTGAGGAAGTTGAGAATGTATAAGGTCATAGCGGAGATATATATATAGATATATATATATATATATATATATATATATATATATATATATATATATATATATATATATATATATAGAGAGAGAGAGAGAGAGAGAGAGAGAGAGAGAGAGAGAGAGAGAGAATTTCAGTTATGTGCAGATTATAATAGACATACCAGTTGCGACTAAAATAGCAACAAGGAACACATACAAAAAGAAAGAAAGCACTGGCACTTTCCTCATGCGCTTTCTCACTTGACCCTCTTTTTTTGCCTCATGAAATCTGATAACCGGCCCTAACGGCCCACAACAAAAATAAGTCGGGCAAAATATATACGTGCTTTGGGTAAATATCTACCTTCCACTTATATTTACTCGGCGGGTCTTTTGATATTGCATTCACATACGTTGTGTCTGTCTGCGCACGCACAAAAAATAAGTAAGTAAATAAATATATACTGTATATATATATATATATATATATATATATATATATATATATATATATGTAAACACACATATATAATATATGTATATATATATATATATATATATATATATATATATATATATATGCTAATGTAAGTTTCTGAAGTTACACTGCTTAAATAATTTCATTTGGACCTATAAACACCCACCCAATTATAATTACCTTTTCAGTCATCCTTCCTACCTTACATTACACTGATTTCACTCATATACACACACAAACGAGAGAGAGAGGAAGAGAAAAAGAGAACACCCCCACACACACACAGAGAGAGAGAGAGAGAGAGAGAGAGAGAGAGAGAGAGAGAGAGAGAGAGAGAGAGAGAGGAGAACATTCTCGTCTAAATCTTTTGCATCGTCGCACGTCAATGCTCGGGGTTCTTGAAATGAACAGCAATTCTATAGAATGCTTTCCTGGAGACTTCGGTGTAATCCTTGAAATACGCTAAGGGAAAGGACGACGCCTTGCCCTGTAGTTCTTGACTAGTAATAACAGGTAATGCCAATCAGGCGTTATTCCGATATTTGACGTTATCTCATATTTTAGGTCTTAATTCTTGCTTAAGTTGTGCCTTATTAAATAAATAAGTGTTGCTATCAATGAAATATTTTCGCTAATGACAGACATTTTTAGTTGGCTGTCGTTCCTAGACTGCGAATTAACTATATTATACTGTAATATATATATATATATATATATATATATATATATATATATATATATATATACACACACACACACATATATATATATATATATATATATATATATATATATATATATATATATATATATATATATAACATATATATATATAATATATATACTGTATATATATATATACACACACACATATATATATATATATATATATATACACATATATATATATAAAATCTTTAAAATATGACACAAGGATCATTACTTTAAAAGACTTGAAAATATCAGAATTAAATCACCAATTACCACAACTCCTATCACCATAATCAACGTCATTAACTTGCCCGAAGAATGCCGCAATCTCATCTGGGAAGCAACTTACGACTACATTAATCATTTTAATTGCAGAGCGCTCCATCGATCTCCGTCAGAAATTTCAAACTAAGCAGAAAGTTCAGAAACACGAGCATAAATGCCAAAGAAGCAGTAAATACATAATGACTCAGATAATGGAATATGAAGTATCAAGAAGCAAAATCACACCACTAACAGGGCAAGAAAAATTCTTCGCATTCAGAACTGGTTTTACATCACTCAACTCTATAGAATCTGAATCGTTCAAAAGAACCGGTTTTTTTTTTCAATGCAATAAAGAAGCGAGCGGTGGCCCAAAAGCTGATTTCCTTTTCAAGAAGAAACTCCCTGAGATTGTCCCTGTTTAGTCCTTAGTTCAATTGAATTGAATATAGAATTTAGGCCAAAGACCAAACACTTGGACCTATGAGGTCATTCAGTGCTGAAACGGAAATTGACAGTAAAAGGTTTGAAAGGTGTAACAGGAGGAAAACCTCGCAGTTGCACTACGAATATCAATTGTCAGGAGAGGTTGGAAAGTAAGATGGAAGAAAGAGAATATGAAAGGAGGTGCAGTATAAGGAACGAAAGGGGTTGCAGCTAAGGGCCGAAAAGACGCTGCAAAGAACCTTAAGTAATGCCTACAGTGCACCGCATGAGGTGCACTGACGTGATGGATTTTCCCATTCAGGTGACGCTGCAGACAAGACCCTGGCTACAGATATCATACACAGGATATTCATACAAAATACTATACTACAGAGAAGCAGAAAGTTTCTCTTTCCCGCTCATTTTTAGTTTTCTGAAAAGAAAACTAATGTGCAGGCTTTGTCTGTCCATCCGCACGCCTTTTTGTCCGCAGTTTTTCTGTCCGCCCTCAAATCTTAAAAACTACTAAGGCTAGAGGGCTGCAAATTGGTATGTTGATCATCCACCCACCCTCCAATCATCAAACATATCAAATTGCAGGCCTCTAGCTGCAGTAGATTTTATTTTATTTAAGGTTAAAGCTAGCCATAATCGTGCTTCTGGCAGCGATATACGCCAGGCCACCACTGGGCCGTGGTTAAAGTTTCGTGCGCCGCGCTCATACAGCACTATACCGAGACCACCGAAAGATAGAGCTATTTTCGCTGGCCTTGATTATACGCTGTAGCCGCTGTATAGAAATCTCGATTGCGCCGAAGAAACTTCGATGCATTTTTTACTCGTTCTTTATAATTTATGATTCTCTTTAAGGTGTCGGTAGGCTATATATAAATTTATACTTGATAAAGAGCGCTCAAAGATAATAGCATTACTTTTCTTCTTCTTTAGGAAAGGGCTATCAGGACTCTTTAAAAAATGGTAAGTTCATGTGTAGTCAATTTATTTGGCTCTTGATTAAGACGGGCGTTCTGGAGACCATTTAAAACTTAAAACACTGAGTTCCTACTTACACGATATATGCTGCAAAGGAAGCGATTTCACAAAACTTTACTCGTTCACCCAATTCTAACTATGAGCTAAGTATAGTTAAACTAATGTGAATTAAGGTTTTTTTTACATTGGTGATCTACCGCTCTTGCTCAATTTAAACTCTGCTTCCACTATTTTCTCATATTTACATTATGACGACGACTTATAAAAAAAGTTTCTAAGTGGTTCTTCGTGACATCTATGCACTAATATTTCTGTGCTCTGAATGAGTAGGCTGGGAACTCTGCAAGTTCATTTATAACATATATTATATAATGGCTTGAAGTCAGAAACACGATCGGCTTACCATTTTTCTCCGAAATGGCAAAGGAAAAGGTTCGCCCTCGTGGTGTAAAGAAAAAACAAGTGAAAATGCGTCGAAGTTTCTCCGGCGCAATCGAGTTTTCTGTACAGCAGCTACAGCGTATAATCAAGGTCACCGAAAAGAGATCTGTCTTTCTTTGGTCTCGGTATAATGCTGTATGAACCGCGACCCATGAACCTTTAACCAAGGCACGGTGGTGGCCTATCCTATATCGTTGCCGTAGGCACTATTATGGTTAATATTGAATAAAATAAAAACTACTGGGCTAGAGGGCTGCAATTTGGTATGTTTGATGATTTGAGCTTGGATGACCAACATACCAATTTGCAGCCCTCTAGCCTCAGTAGTTTTTAAGATCTGAGGGGGAACAGAAAGTGTGGACAGACAAAGCCGGCACAATAGTTTTCTTTTACAGAAAACTAAAAAGGAGAAAAAGATAGCACATTTTTTCCAGCAGGAAAAAGTTGCTATGTCTCTTAAATATTTATTATTACAAGAACGGATTTTTTAAAGATTTTAAAAGTAATGCAGATGAAACCCGGACACAATTTAAATTTCTGACTGGCTTCTTTTCCATTCGGAAATGTTCACTAGGACCATATGAAACGTGTTGCATTAATAATAATAATAATAATAATAATAATAATAATAATAATAATAATAATAATAGACAGACAGATTTAACACAATGAAGCAATTAGTACACCTGCCGGAACATCCTTGGTCATATTCGTTTACTTTCAGAAACACCAAAAACTTCCCGTTTTTATCATTAAAAACTCATTAGTGCCGACAACAACAAGCGTAGCAATAAAAGAGTTCTTCAACCAAAACCTAAACTCGGATTCTCTTCAAAATCTAACCAATTCTTTCCTAGGACCCTCTTGGCTCCATGCCAAAAACTAACGCTTTGTTGCCTGGAACAAAAGAACCTTTAAAATATTTTGTTAAAAAATTCCCTTTGACAGATTTCATGTAATCCTGCTATCAGACAGATACACAAACATAACCTCTTGGCAGAACTAATAATAATAATAATAATAATAATAATAATAATAATAATAATAATAATAATAATAATAATCGCATGAGTCACTAATGTGGTGAGAAATTCACAATTACATTAGTGTAAATATATATATATATATATAATATATATATATATATATATATATATATATATATATATATATATATATATATATATATATATATATATATATATATATGATTTATATATATAGAACCAGAACTTTCGAGATCCTGGTCGATTCTCGAAAGCCCTCGTTTTATTTATATACTTTTAATACATATTTACACTGACACTGGGGATGTCTTCACCATAATAATAATAATAATAATAATAATAATAATAATAATAATAATAACTAACCTGCGTTGCAAAATCCATACACTGACAAGCACACACAAATTCCCCTTCTCTACAGGACTGAGTACTGAGGAAACTATTGCCTCTTAGTAAGGATTTCTCGAGTTCGATACGGTGTTAGTCAGCACTTTTTTGAGCGAACACAAAAATACTTTCGAAGCCGAACGCAAAAATACGGATGTCCGAATAGATTTCCCATGGGAATCTTTTTAAGGGCGGGTTCAGAGAGAGAGAGAGAGAGAGAGAGAGAGAGAGAGAGAGAGAGAGAGAGAGAAGTATTATTGTGAGGGTGCTTGCACATGAATGACAAAGGTAATTTATATATATATATATATATATATATATATATATATATATATATATATATATATATATATATATATATATATATATATATATATATATATATATATATTTTTAAGTAATCAACACACAATCACGTGTAGAACAGAAATAAATTTCTGACTCATATCAGGATCGAACCCAGGTCTTTCAACTGAAAGGTGGTTCGGTTGGTAGCGCCCATGTCTTTCAATTGAAAGATTGGGTTCGACCACGGTGTAACTCATAACTCAGAAATTATACATGCATATATATACATGTACAAATATATATATATATATATATATATATATATATATTTATCTTGTTAATATATATATATATATATATATATATATATCTTGTTAACACCTTATTCCACTACAAAGATGGTAACGCCAGAAGGGAATAGCCTACTAGATCCCTCTCTCTATCTCAATATATATATATATATATATATATATATATATATATATATATATATATATATATATATATATATATATATATATATATATATATATATATATACAATCTCCATAATTTATTCTACCATATGCATCTAAGCACAAATTCTAACTTTAAGCTCTTTTCATATAAGAAAAACAAAGGTAATGATAACTTAAAAAAAATAAAGAAATAACGACTTGTAATTAGGGGACAACAGTTCTTCAGTGTCACGAACAGTAGACAAAGTCGATAATATGATGTTTAAAAAGCTAGAAGTCTGCAATTAATTTTGATAATATCTTCTGCAATTTTTACCGTTTAGCTTGTTTGTACTTATAGAAGCATGTGCGTGTATTCAATAAAGGCAAAGTAATATCATCATAACATAATGTCCCACATTGGAGTATAATTCTTCCATTTTGTTATATGACACAACTAGCTTATCACCTCATTAGGGTAAACAGGAAGAATGATAACTTAATTTTCTGCTTCTAATCGAGATACAAGGGTAATTTCTTTTTACCCTCCCATTTTAGTTCTAGTTAGGAATATATTCTTATGTAACAGTAAACAGTTTTCAGGATTACGTAAATGTACAATGAACGCAATCGTAATTTCAGATATCATTATCATTATTATTATTATTTCAGAAAATATGGCCGCTACAATCTTATAAGATACATGGTGTGATGAAAGAATTTTTGGAGTCAGAGCGAACTGGGTCGAGAGATTTGATGCAAAATCTTTGTATTCAGCAAATAGTTTGATTCCTCAGCTCTCTGCGCAAGAAGCTCAGCAATATTGGCTTGTTCTCCGTACGTTATATATTCGAAGTATGTGCGTTACTTTGATCTTTATGCCAAAATCTGCCCTAAAAGTAATGTGATCATCATTAACACAGAACTGCAGTTGTCCAGTCATAGCTTGGGAATGGTTCCAGGCTTTGAAAATCGGCAGATAAGGTTCTCAAATCTCTGTTTTATGGGAGAAAATTGAACTTGTGATTTTTACCATGACTTTCTAATCATTATGAACTTTTGAACTGGTGTGAGATTTAATATGAATAACTCATATTATTATTTTGTTATGTTACTAATCGAGATTTTACAATTATTGTGTTTTGTATTTCATGTATTTTGGGAGTTTTCTATCATTTTAATTCTTTCGACAGATGTCTGTGGGAATAGACTATTTTTTTGACATGACTTTAGTTATTGATTTGGGAGTATGTGTGATTTTGGGTTTTCAGGCTATTAGCCATAATGAGACTTCTTTAATCAAAAGTGTTTTGCAGTTTAGAGTTTAGTTATCTGACTGATAATTCATTTATTATGCATTTTAATCTTTACTTTGTTTT
>NC_089760.1:33510000-33540000 GCF_040412425.1 Macrobrachium rosenbergii
GAGAGAGAGAGAGAGAGAGAGAGAGAGAGAGAGAAAGTTAAGTATACCTTAGTTTTACCAGACCACTGAGCTGATTAACAGCTCTCCTAGGGCTGGCCCAAGGGATAAGACTTATTTTACGTGGCTAAGAACCAATTGGTTACTTAGCAACGGGACCTACAGCTTATTGTGGAATCCGAACCACATTATAGCGAGAAATGAATTTCTATCACCAAAAATAAATTCCTCTAACTCTTCATCAGCCGGCCGGGGAATTGAACTCCGGCCCATCGAGTGACAGTCCGCAGCTCTACCGACTCACCGAACAAAGAGCTGAGAGAGCTGAGTAACTCCCAAGCTACTTCGAGTATTGAAGATAAACACATAGGAATATAGTATCTTTCAGAATAATTAAAACGAATGATAAGAATATGTACATGAATGATTTACTACTACAGTACTACTTTTAATACCAATTATTAAATTTGTACTTCACGACAGGATCCAAACAATACCAATCAAGTCACGGGAGTGTTAGAGGAATGCTAAATCCAACTTCCCGACCAACCATTGACCAATTATGACTGATCAGTTCGACTTTCCCCGTGTGAGTGACTCTTAAGAAAATCAAACCACAGTTGTATACAAAATACAAAACACAGAAACAAAGTTCTTTCTTGCCTCGGGATCGAATCCAGGATCTCACAGAAGGAAAAAAGTAAATAATGAGCCGAAGTTTCTTCGGCTCAATCGAGTTTTCTGTACAGTGTATCATCAAGGCCACCGAAAATAGATCTATCTTTCGTTGGTCTCGGTATAATGCTGTATGAGCCGCAGCCCATGAATCTTTAACCACGGCCAATTGGTGGCATGTCTTATACCGTTGCCAAAAGCACGATTATGGCTAACTTTAACCTTAAATAAAATAAAAACTACAGAGGCTCGAGGGCTGCAATTTGGTACGTTTGATGACTGGAGGGTGAATTATCAACATACCAATTTGCAGCCCTCTATCCTCTGTAGATTTTAAGATCTGAGGGCACACAGAAAAAGTGCAGAGAAAAAATGGCGGACAGAATAAAGTGTGGACGGACAGACAAAGCCGGCAAAATAGTTTTCTTTTACAGAAAACTAAAATGAGTAATTCCTGTACCTATGGCGTTATCAAGCCTGACTGTACAAGTTTTACCCAACTTTTTAACTATCCAGTGATCTACGTGAATATGATGGACCCAACTGTACATACAGTAACGTGCGAAACTTAAGACTCGCTGGTACGAGAGTTGCATAGCTTACTTAGGTAACTTCTTAGGTACTGTAAGTACTCAGGGTTACATTAAAATTTTTGTCTCTGGAGCCGAGTGAGTGATACCCTGGTCTCTCGTCCGAGAGGTCATTGGCTCGATAACAGCGAAAGGCAGTAACATGTTCATATCTTTTGTATGTTACTAGCTGTTGATTTCTATTATTAACGTCAGTATCCTCCTCCTCCTCCTCCTCGTCATCATCATCAACATTAATAATAATGAACGTGCAAGCATTCATATGGCAGAGGCCTAAAATATAATCAACTTGTAAAATAAGCCTACACACAACAGAACTTGATGAAAAGGGAAGAGAAAAGCAAATAACAACTAAAATCAAATTCTGCAAACCATGAATATTCTCATACATAAACAGCCAATTAAGTCTGAAAATCTTCAGGTTAAAAACATACTGGCAAAGAAAAAAGTTAACTACAATAATCAGGAATTCATTGGACTAAACACGTTTCTACGCGTTTGCTCCTTTGTATGAATATATTTACGCACTTTACATGCCCAGTAATTGTCAGGTGTGATATTTTACTCACGTATTCATGCGGTGGTTACCGTGATTACTCACACACACGCACAATGAATGCAAGAAAGCTCTCGCGAGTAAGTGCATGACAGAAAAGGTATATTCACACGTAAACATGACTTCGAACACGGCTCCAATTCTCATTACACGTGACCGCGCGAAGCAAAACAAAAGCTGGGAATAATACGAAATCCTTCGAAAAATATTCAGTGTGACGCTGAACGTAGGTTATTATATCGAATAAAACCAATCAGGATCAAGTCTTCCCAATTAGCAGCGATTCACAAAAGCAGCGGAACAATAGACGCGGACATTTCAGATCTCTCGATAAAACAGTTTTTTTTTTTTTTTTTTGCGTCAGTCTTACATGAAGTTAGCGGCGAATTGAACTATGTGCTAAAATGACCTAACTGGTTACCCATTCGATTTCACTCGTGTTAGTATCAAAACATTTGCACCTTCCGCTGCCTCTCTCTCTCTCTCTCTCTCTCTCTCTCTCTCTCTCTCTCTCCTAAAGGTGACCTGCCCTGTGTCTCTTCAGAACAGGTGGATGGACAGGGTGCTGTTAGTTTTATAAAATGTGTGTGTGGGAGAGAGAGAGAGAGAGAGAGAGAGAGAGAGAGAGAGAGAGAGAGAGAGAGAGAGAGAGAGAGAGAGAGAGAATAGTGACTTAGTACGAAAAGACTAGGGATAAACTGTATATGGCGAAAATGTTACCTGAAAAGTTACAACTGGTGTTTTGCTCGAAACTTCCAACTTTCCGTAAGAAATGATAAAAATCTCCCATCACACAAAACGCCTTAACTTGCTTTTCACGAGAAGTTACAAAGCAATTAACTTAATGAAGGACAACTAACTTTCTATCGAACCATGCATTAAAACTGTTGCGAGTTAATCGATTTCTTCCTCAAAACAGCTGTGACTCTGGAATCGCATGTATCGACGGCCGTCCTTTTCCTCTCCTGCCGAGCTCTGGAACTTTTCCAGATTCTATTTCTCACCGATCCCCCCATCCCCACCAACACCCTTCGTCTTCCTTTTCCATCTTCCTTATACTCTTCGGGCCTGGGCGAGATAAGGGCAATCGGTTGATCGCCCACTGGCCTTTGAATTAAAAAAAAGAAAAATAAATAACTCTCCTATTTCAGCTGCAGAATTTTGCGGGATGATTAGATTTTGTAAATGTGAATAAACTCTCTGGATAAAAGAATAAAAAAAAATATGCCAAATAACTTTTATAAGAATTCAGTTTCATTTATCTTGATGAAGGCTTCCCAAAGAAAATTATCTTTCGTAACTGAGACAGTCATAAAATACACGCAGGGTCAAAAGGGAAGCTGCAAAGTAAATATGAAATAATTAGTGAAAAGTTCTTGGGGAAAAAGGAAGGCTCAGCCTCAAATAAATTTGGCAATAAATTGTGGCTCGGAGTTTTATGAAAGGAGCAACATTCTGTGAAGTATAAATTAAAAGGATGAATTGTATGTGCCCTCATATCAAATGCGTAAGCTCCACGATGTTAACTCAAGACATTTAAGGTTTATATTGATAATGAAAACAGTGAGCAATTTCTCATAGTCTTATCATTATATATATATATATATATATATATATATATATATATATATATATATATATATATACTGAAATATAAAATATAAAAACACCGTATCGTGCTTCTCAGTTATCAATAGAAGGATCCACAGTTATACTCTTGTTTAGTAAGACAAAATGTATTTGTAGAAATATTTACAAATACATTTCGTCTTGCTAAACAAGAGTATCACTGATAGATCCTTATATTATATATGATATATATATATATATATATATATATATATATATATATATATATATATATATATATATATATATATACTCAGAAACCTGACATGCAGTACACAAAAATCATAATTTGCGAAAACAATGCCATGATATCCGCTTCTTCCTTCAAGATATTCATCATTAGAAACAAGCTGAGTTACAAAAAGCCTTAAAAATTCTCTAATGCAAGCCAAACCACGAGAAGAGGGCTTCTAGTGTCATCTCAATGTGATGAAGGAAGTTTCTCTCAACATTTCCTCTTGCATAATAACAACAGCAATTTTCGGTCGGAAAAAGTTGGGCGCCCGTCTGGTGGTACTACACAAAAATGAGCTCAGAATAAATTTTGTTTTATTAGATTCTTCAAGTGAGGACTCGTGGGAAACTTTTTTTTCCTCAGGGTTAAAAAAAGAAACGTTTCTTAAACAGCCTATTGCTTAATTTCTAGATAAAAGTTACCTAAGGGGAAATTGTTTTGGGAATAATGATCATGTCCAGTTTACAGCAGACACTAAATCTTATTTGGAGAATGGTTTTCAGATTTATGATGAATCAGTTTACGACAGAAATTATGATTAATTGAATTACTGGTGTGACAGCAGAGAGCAAATCGAACTATTTTGCGTTTCGAAAAGGAGCAAAGTAAATGATTAGCTAACTTGGTTAAAAAAAAAAGAAAAAAAAGGTTGATTTATCTGAAAGGAAACAGTGGAATGGAGCCACTGAAGCTATAGACACCTAATATACTTTATTTGCTAAAATAATTGACTTGCACCAAACAAAACAAAACGAAAGATTATTTAAAAAATGCTTTCAATAACATTCACAGTATTTACTCCTAACGTTCGAGTTTTAAAATCATACATAAAAACGGTAGCATTACCAAACTCTACAGATGACAAACAAATGAAAAATAAATATTTGTACTCTCTAACAAAAGAAAAAATAGAGAAGACGAAAATGAACGAAATGTGGGGAAGCACATTACCGATGACACCCGGCAGTAAAGAAAGGTAGGGAAGGGAAGATTCTATCCTCTCTTAAAGGGGTGGCGCACAAGCAATACCTATGTGGAAATGAACGAGTACTTGGCTAAAGCAAACAGCATTTGCAGCAACGGGGAGGAGAAAATATGCTGAACGCGAAACGACCTTCTCAGTCTCTTCCTCTTGAAAGGAATAGAGAAGGGAATGTGCTGAAGATGCAACAATTTCCTTCCCCTTCCCCCTCCCCCTCCCCAACTCTCTCTCTCTCTCTCTCTCTCTCTCTCTCTCTCTCTCTCTCTCCTTTTGAATGGGTGATAGGAAACCCGACAGAAATTGCAATATGAAGGAGACGGAGTAAAAGGAGGTGCCAGAGAGAGAGAGAGAGAGAGAGAGGTTGGGGGTTGGGGAGGGACATTGTATGATGTATAAACATAACGAGGGAAAGACAATTAAAAAAAAAAAAATGAAAAAGCTCACTTGAAAGAGAGAGAGAGAGAGAGAGAGAGAGAGAGAGAGAGGAGAGAGGGGTGGGGTGGGGGTGGGGAGGGGCGTTGCATGATGTAATAAACATAACGAGAGAAAAACAATTAAAAAAAAGAAAAAAGATGAGAAAAGATGACAAACGAGAGAGAGAGAGAGAGAGAGAGAGAGAGAGAGAGAGAGATAGTGTTGGGGAGGGGCGTTGCATGATGCAATAAAAATAACGATTGAAAAACAATTAAAAACGGGAAAAAGCTGACATAGAGAGAGAGAGAGAGAGAGAGAGAGAGAGAGAGAGAGAGAGAGAGAGAGAGAGAGAGAGAGAGAGAGAGCATAATAAGGGCGAAGGGAGCATACATAAAAGGGAGGGGAAGCAAAGCCCTTCGACAGCGCATCTTTAACGGCATAGATTTATCAAGTGGCCACGGCGACCTCCACAACGCCTCATGGCTCATGGCTGTCTCGATACCTGTTTGCAAAACCACCTGTTGATGAGGCCAAAATAGAAGTACTGCCGAGTCTGCGCTTCACGTCTTATGCGTTTCACGCTTCCACTTCACGTCTTGTACGCTTCACGCTTCCTTCCCACTTCACAGAAACTTGTCAAACTCTTCCAGTTCGTCTGAGGATCTGACTGAGCCCTTCCGTTCCTGGTTCCAAATAGGTAAACATCTCGAAGCATTAATAACATTTTGGAGGAAGGTTGAAGGTAATATATATTACCTACTAAACTGATCTACACTTCACCATAGCACTTCACTATTACACTTCACCCAGCCCTCTATTTCTGCAGTATATCTTCAATTCCGCTTCATTTCCCTTTTCGGAAGGTAAACAATCACACGTAGAAGCAATGACAACATTTTAGAGCAAGGTTGAAGGTAGTGAATATTACCCTTTCAACTGATCTGCACTTCATCATGACACTTCACTATTACACTTCACCCAGTCCTCATCTCTGTCGTGTATCGTCAATTCTACTTCATTTCCATGACACCATTTTGGAGCAAGATTGAAGGTAATGTATGCTACCTATTCAACTGATGTACACTTCACCATAACACTTCACCACAGCACTTCACTATTACACTCAGCTCTGACGTTTATCCTCAATTCCGCTCTATTTCCATAAAAACATTTTGGAGCAAGGTTGAAGGTAATGTATACTACTTACTGAACTGATGTACACTTCACCACAGCACTTCACTATTACACTTAGCTCTGACGTTTATCCTCAATTCCGCTTTATTTCCATGATAACATTTTGGAGCAAGGTTGAAGGTAATGTATAATACTTATTCAACTGATGTACACTTCACCACAGCACTTCACTATTACACTTAGCTCTGACGTTTATCCTCAATTCCGCTTCGTTTCCCTTTTCGAAATGTAAACAAGGAATGAAGCAACAGAATCCCGAAGTGAAATGGTCGTTATAGTTCAACCTTTTGTCGAGTCCGTCGGCTGCGGGATGCGGTTTCTGACATAGCAAATGTACAGTTAATGATTTATGATACCCGCAATGCATTCGACGCCATCCTCTTTACCTGTCTGTACAGCGAGCGCACCCCCATACATATACTGTACACCTGCTTCTCTTTATGGAGATGTTGGTTGTTCGTCAGTGTTCGTCTCATGAATCTGGTGGGCACATTTGCGCTTATTTTTCGTTTCCCGGCTAATCTTTTTAATCGTGATCAGCTGTAATAAGACTATATACATGCATACATACATACATACATATATGTATGTATACACATATATAAAAATAGTTTTTATATTTGTGTGTATATACTGTATATATGCGTGTGTTTTACTTCCATAACAAAGAACTGAATCTTTACTTTAATTGTATGAAACACAAGGAGAATAAATCGCGTGAAATTATATATATGTTTTTGTATATTTATTTGTATATATGACTATATACTGTATATATAAATATTTATATTTAAACATATATAAGTACACAATATATATATATAAATATAAATATATATATATATAATATATATATATATATATATACAATATATATATATATATATATATATATATATATATATATATATATATATATATATATATATATATATATACATACATACATATGCAAATGTTTATACTTCCATTACAAAGAAACGAGACTTCACTCTAATTGTATGAAAGACGAGGAGAATAAATCACGCGAAATAACAAAGTTCATCCATAGAAAAAACAAGCTTTGTAAAAACGCACAGAAACGAAATTAAACTAATACACTCTTGCAAGCTTCATTAGCTTAGACAAAATATCAGAGGGGTAATAAATTACGAGAGCTGGGAGAATGAATATTACTTAATGTAATGAGATAATACGTAATTTGGTGAAAGAGAGACAGAAAGAGATGAACAAGGGGGGAGCAGAAAGTATTAACAATTTTCTTACGAAAAGAATAACTAGAATTTTATAACTATAAGGATCAATAAAGGCAACAAGTAAAAAATACGCCGAAGTTTCTTCGGCGCATTCGAGTTTTCTGTACAGCCGGTACGGCGTATGATTAAGGCCACCGAAAACAGATCTATCTTTCGGTGGTCTCGGTATAATACTGTATCAGGCGCGGTCCATGAAACTTTAACCACGGCCCGGTGGTGGCTTATCCTATGTACTGCCAGAAGCACGATTATGGTTAACTTTAACCTTAAATAAAATAAAAACTATTGAGGCTAGAGGGCTGCAATTTGGTGTGTTTGATGATTGGAGGGTGGATGATCGACATTCTAATTTGCAGCCCTCTAGCCTCTGTAGTTTTTAAGATCTGAGGGCGGACTGAAAAAAGTGCGGGCAGACAAAGCCGGCACAGCAGTTTTCTTTTACAGAAAACTAACACTAACCACAATCAGATGCCTTTCTAATTACTTATGCTAGTGAATAAACTTTATCTTGGCTGGGAATATGTAGACTACCTCAAAGGTCATTAGCAGCGAATTTAATAATAAGGAATCTTTACTTATATCAAGTAGAATTCGGCCGCAGTCACGACAGGCCATTTTCAAAATTTGCAGTTCCGGTTATATATATATATTTTTAAACCGTATCTTTACAGCTCAGTGCAGATGGAAACACAGCTGTATGGCACAAAGAGATTTACTTCCAGTCGTACCACTTCTCCGAAAACGTGGGAAAAGCAATTTATCAATATCAGGTAATCCATCCCCTTTGTAGAGGAGATGCTATACGGCTTCAAGGGGACATATGACGGGGCACTGAAAGGCAACTGAATTATTATAATTCCGCATTTACCAGTTTTAGGACTTCCAGACCTTGCAACCCGGTCTGCCATAATCAGTTTGTTCGACTGATCAGGGGACCGAGGAGTAACTTATGGACAAATTTTTCAGAGATATGATCAGTAAATGTGAATAATAATAATAATAATAATAATAATAATAATAATAATAATAATAATAATAATAATAACGTGGACAAAAGCAATACACCTTGTTATAGTGACGGTGATTGTACCAACTCATTCTGCTGCAAACAGTGCTTCTGATATAAAAGAAATCATCGTTTAGTATCACGTCGTCTTATTGTAGTCCCAAAGAGAGAGAGAGAGAGAGAGAGAGAGAGAGAGAGAGAGAGAGAGAGAGAGAGAGAGAGAGAGAGAGAGGCGTGATCTCACTGGTTACTGAAATACTGACGATGGCTACATAAGTGATGATATCAACGGCGGTGGTAATGACTTAATGAATCCTAAATGCTCAAATGGTAAGCTCTAATGTTCCTAAATTACTGTTGTTAATGAGAATTATGATGGCCAAGCTACAAAAATGATGTTAATGCTGACTACCTAATTACCTCGCATTCAAATGATGATACTAGTCCAATAGTAGAAAGGATCTGGTATTGTCACAGTCTAACTGATTCCCAAAATGGTGATTATTTGACGGCGAACTGCAAAATTGAAAATGAAGACAAAAGTACCAATGACCTGATGGTTCTATAAATGTTAATGGCTACGAAAATCCAATTGAATTTGAACTTAATGGCGTTGCATGACTTATGGACTCTGAAGATGAAGGTAGTGTTTTTGTATATTTATTGATTTATTTTTTGCCATAAGCTATGATATGCTGTTTGCTTCACCTTAACCAATATACTCCATCATTTGAAGTTAAGTATACCTTAGTTTAACCAGACCACTGAGCTGATTAATAGCTCTCCTAGAGAGGGCTGGCCCGAAGGATTGGATTTATTTTACGTGGCTAAGAACCAACTGGTTACCTAGCAACGGGACCTACAGCTTATTGTGTAATCCGAACCACATTATAGCGAGAAATGAATTTCTATCACCAGAAATAAATTCCTCTAATTCTTCGTTGGCCGGCCAGAGACGCGAACTCGGGCCTAGCAGAGTGCTAACCGAATACCTGTTTGCCCGTCCTTACTCCGGATAAAGGACGGGGGTCAAAGAGTACTGATAACACTGAAAACTGAAACAAATCATAGCCATTTGGTGCTAACGACAGAGTGTCATAATAACAGACGATGCAAACTTATCCGTGCATACAACAGCTATTTTATGTCATTCATCGAGTGTGAATAATATCAAACGTATCGCATTTCAATAGTTCCTTTATTAATGCTCGCATTCAAGTCTGAAAATGCAATTTAGCCTGTCACTGTGCAGAAAGTTTGATTAAAATACATGCTATTCCTTTCAAAATTTTAATTGCATGTTTTTACTGTAATGAAAAGCACGTGGATATTACACTTAGATAAACACGAACGACGCAATATCATATTGACCTTCATAAGAGCTGTGAAGACAATGTCGCCATGGTAATAAATGACAGAGTTAGTAAAAACACTATGGTAATACCACCATTAGAGGAGCAGCTAGTTGACAATACGACCCTTAGAAAAGAAGCAACAGCAACGTAATCACAGTAATAAAGATATAGGATTACCTACAAATATTAATGGAAAAAAGTATTATTAATACCACCATTCCTAATATCGTCCGTAGATAAACAGTGTCCGGACATCACAACGTCAATATCATTATAGACGAAACAGAAATTATCAATATCAGTCTAGTGGTAATGGGAATTATCAATGTTAGTCTAGTGGAAACAGAAATAATCAATATCAGTCTAGTGGAAACAAAAATTATCACTGTCAGTCTAGTGGAAACATAAACTATCAATATCAGTCCAGTGGAAGCAGAAATGACCACTGTCAGTCTAGTGGAAACAGAAATGATCAATGTCATTGTAGACGAAAGAGAAATTATCAATATCAGTCTAGTGGTAATGGGAATTATCAATGTTAGTCTAGCGGAAACAGAAATAATCAATATCAGTCTAGTGGAAACAAGAATTATCACTGTCAGTCTAGTGGAAGCAGAAACTATCAATACCAGTCCAGTGGAAGCAGAAAAGATCACTGTCAGTCTAGTGGAAACAGAAATGATCAATGTCATTGTAGACGAAAGAGAAATTATCAATATCAGTCTAGTGGTAATGGGAATTATCAATGTTAGTCTAGCGGAAACAGAAATAATCAATATCAGTCTAGTGGAAACAAAAATGATCACTGTCAGTCTAGTGGAAACAGAAACTATCAATATCAGTCCAGTGGAGGCAGAAATGATCACTGTCAGTCTAGTGGAAACAAAAATGATCAATGTCAGTCTAGAGCTAAGAGAAATGATCAATATCAGTCAAGAGGAAACACAAATTGTCAATATCAGTCTAGAGGAAACAGACTATCAATTTCAGTCAGGAGGAAACAGAAATGATCAATATCATTCTAAAGGGAAAAAAATGATCAATATCAGTCCCCAGGAAACAGAAATCATCAATATCATTCAAGAGAAAACAGAAGTGACAGCAGTACCTTGCTATTATCATTCCTACAGCAAAAGACGCTACGAATAAAACCGGCATACAGAATTTCATGCGAGAGAGAGAGAGAGAGAGAGAGAGAGAGAGAGAGAGAGAGAGAGAGAGAGAGAGAGAGAGGATTCTTGTCAGTCTATCAGCGGTATCCTATCTTCACCTCACGCTCCCCTGACATGGCCTGGCTTTGCTTTCGATCGCGGAATTAACATTCGTGACGGCGTCTCTCCATTACATTTCTTTCCCCATGCACGTTGGGCATCAGGGCTTAAGTATCTTTCTTCCTCACTACAAAATAAATAAGGAGCCAGCTCACGTCCCGACGATAACTTTCAATAAGGTGAATGGAGTGGTTTTCAGAGGACACATCAGTGTGATTCCAGGTGCTTCGTATTTACTCTAAGCTTGAGCCATATCGTAAACACACACACACACACACACATATATATATATATATATATATATATATATATATATATATGTGTGATATATACTGTATGTATATGTGTGTATATATATATATATATATATATATATATATATATATATATATATATATATATATATATGTGTGTGTGTGTGTGTGTGTGTGTGTGTGTGTGTGCGCGTGTGTGTACATATATATAAATAATAAATCGAGAATGTACCAAAATACAAACATAAGTTTACGAATATTCGCAAAGACAACCACAGAACATTAAACGAATATAGGTAAAGAAAGATAAATAAAACCCGCCAAAGAGAGAGAGGAAAAAATAAACGCAAATAAAACGAAGCCGATATAAATAAGAAATAATGCGAAGCCTCTACAAAAAGGGCGAAGGCCATTAAGAATGGAAACGAAGGCCAACCTTTTGGCCTTTGATGTTTACGTATGAGAGATCGTGGTGGATAGACTCTATCCTTTATAAGCATGGCATCTCCTCCTCCTCCTCCTCCTTCCTATCTTCTTGGTCACTCTCCCGATCAACAATTCTTATTGGCTGCATTTTGTTTGCTCGTTCCAACCGTTCCATGTCCAGTAGAGGGTTACTGAGCAAACGATCGGGATATTTGGTATGGTGGAATATTCGTGATCTTCCGGACATTGAGTGAAAGGAAGGTTTATTAGATGAAAAATATATAAGGTTGAATATCAGAACAGGACTTTAAGTAACTTGAGAGTGTGTGTGTGTGTGTGTGCACGTGTGTGTGCGTGTATGTATGTCCCATCACATATGCTCACACATTTTCCATGAATAATTGAAAACTGATACATCCTAAATCTTTAAGATTCCATTGCATATTTTCGGCAAAAAAGTAATACTGACTTTTACCAAAATTATTTCCTTTACTTCGGGATTTACTGGCACACAAACAAACACACACATACACACATACATATATATACATATATATGTATATATACGTGTGTGTTGTGTATGAGTGTGTGTGTGCGTGTGAGCGCGTGTGTCAGTAAACCCCGAAGAAAATAAAATTATTTGGGTAAAAATCAGTATTAATTTTTTGCCAAAAATATGCAACGAAATCCTAAAAGAAAATTTAGGAAGCAACGTTTGCCCATTACTCATGTAAATTACCGTCGTCAACTAGCAAAATAATCTAATCCTTGCAAAGTAATTAATTCGACGAGTGAGGTATTTTTTACATCATACCCCAACGAAACAATTTCGGGACGTATAATGAAACCATAATTATAATCTCATTTCCATATACCGTCACGATCAGCAACACGCCTGGCAATCAGGTGAGACCCCAATTCCATAGTTAATTAGAAGCCCCCATCAAGGTAATATCTTCTCCACAGGGTAATACACCGGAGCTACACATCATCCTTCTCCGACGTGTTAATTTCCAAGAGGATTTCCAAATTCTCGCGTGATGAGCAATGATGTGAAGAATGAAATCCGCAAGGATTTTCTCTTCCGAATATATTAAAATATCTTTTTATAAATTTGGACAACAAACTCTTTGTGAAATTTATTCTTCTCTTTGAAGATGATGATATACTTTGGCTGAGAATCAACTGTAGCATTCTGGCTAAAGAAACATTTCGATGCATAAACACCGGATCAGAGAGAACTTTCTTCTACCAATTATTATTTTAGCAGAGTAAATGAGAAAGAATGCACGTGGGTGAGGAATAGAAAAGGGAAATAAATTGTTAATATTTATAGCACTTGATAAAAACTGCAATAAACCTCTTCCACTCAAAGTATCCTAGAACACTTTTCCTCTAATATAAAAATACACGTCTTTACGGTATTCGTTAATATTTTGACAATATTTCCCCTATCAACAAAAAGTATACCAACGCAGATAAAGAACCTTGATTGTGAAGAAGAAATATTCAGTGGTTGACCCAAAGAGGAACTTATGATTTTGTCAAATGTATTCCTTCCGAAGAAATCGAGTTCTTCACAGTTTTAGCCACAAATAAGATATACTCACGTTACAGACCCACACAAAAGTACTCAGATTAAATTAATGACCAATCAGGAAATGAGTTTACACCAAATTATGATGACCTCAAGAATTATAGTAAAATTTCTTAGTCTTCAAATCTACATTCAAGTTGATCCTTTTTTTTTATAATGTAATAACTGAAGGCAACGAGAAACATATTTAATCGAGACTAAAATAAGAAAAACTTTCAAATATTCGTTGGACGGGTCGGTACCATTCTCAGCTAGCACTCTGTTGGCACGCGTTCGAATCTCCGACCGGCCAATGAAGAATTAGAGGAATTTACTTCTGGTGATAGAAATTCGTTTCTCGTTGTAATGTGGTTCGGATTCCACAATAAGCTGTAGGTCCCGTTGCTAGGTAACCAACTGGTTCTTAGCCACGTAAAATAAAACCTAATCCTTCGGCCAGCCCTAGGAGAGCTGTTAATCAGTTCAGTGGTCTGGTTAAATAAGGTATACCTAACTTGTGACGTACCCTCACAGTCTTCCTCGCAATGGCGCAGTCCGGCATAACTTGCTGGGAATAACTAAAAAATAATATATTCCATTCAATTTAAAGGTAAAATGGACTAATATCGATTAAGTTTGATGCTGTTGTGGAAAAGAAGGAGTTTACAGTATTAGGTCCTCTTCAAATCAGTCAGGTAAATCCCACGTCTCTAAGTTGAACCCAGACTATTCAAGAACGTCAGTTAATATGAATCATAGTAATGAAACACTTTTTTTTTTAACCTTACTGGTAAAAAAAAAAATGTTTCATCACTAAGATTCATATTAACTGACATTCTTGAATTATTAACTGCCATTCTTGAACAGTCTGGGTTTAACTTAAGAGACGCGGGGATTACCTGACTGATTTGAGGAGGTCCAACTAAAAAGTAGTACTGCAAAAAATCTTCTTTTCCACAACAGCATCAAAAACTTAATCGATATTAGTCCATTTTACCTTTAAGTTGGGTGGAATATATTAAATGTGGTTTCACTCCTGGTACAATCTAAACAACTCCATGAATGTTCCCCATTTAGCATTATGTTTAGGAAGAACCGCCGATGTGTGTACAGGTTTCGTTCTCTATAAGAAGATGCGAAATTAATTTTTCAGTGTGGGAAAACGCAAGACGCATGAGAAATGATGGTTCTCCAGCGCAGTTGCATGATTTAACGAACAAGACATAAGCAAATATCCAAGATATAAGTAAAACTTGGCAAATTCGGACTGAAAATGACTCGAGACCTCCATTACTGAAGATTAGCTTTAAGCAATCATATAGGAAAATCTCATGCAATGGTGATAATCATGTCAGTGATTTTACTACTAAAACTTATACAATGATAATGATTACAATGTCAGTGATTCCACTACTACAACTCATATGATGATGATAATTACAATGTCAGTGATTTTACTACTACAGTACAACTCATACAACGATGATAATCATAATGTCTGAGATTTAACTACTATAACTCATACAATGATAATGACAATGTCGGTGATTTTACTACTATAACTTCCAGTAATAATAAATAATACCGACATAAATACTAATATTACTAGCATAAAAATAATAATACCGACATAAATATTAACACTACTAACATAAAAACAATAACACCGACATAAATACTAATACTACTAACATAGAAACAATAATACCACATAGATACCAATACCACTAACATAAAAAAAATACCGACATAAATACTAATACCACTAACATAAAAATAATAATACCGACATAAATACTAATACAACTAACACTGCAATTAATACTACCAAAAATATCATTAGTAAAATAGAAGAAGAAAAGTTCTGAGGCGAGAAGAGGTTGCCAGAGGGTGCCAGACTATTAATTCCAATCAATGTCTCGCCACCAGCGGAGGCTGATCAGGTTGGAAGGCTCCCAAAAAAAAAAAAAGGGCAGACAAACAGAATTTCGAACATACTGAGAGACAGAAAAAAGCAAAAGATTAAGTTGACAACAATCCCTTGACTATTATTAGCGGTGTTATTGCTTTTCTTGAGTATTTGTTTTCGTTACTGGTCGATATTTTTTTTTATCTGTATCTCTCATGTCATTTGGTGCGTCAGGTACAAAGTCGTATTTGAGGTTATTAATAGTATCGGGATTTAGGTTTATATATATATAAATATATATATATATATATATATATATATATATATATATATATATATATATATATATATATATATATATATATATATATATATAAAATATACATATATATATACATATATACATTATATATATATATATATATATATATATATATATATATATATATATATATATATATATATATATATATATATATATATATATATATATATATATATATATATATATATATATATAAATTTGAGGTGCCAGAACGTAAAACTATATAAATATTTTAAATTATATATAAAAATACCAGACGTTTAATGATAAAATGTTGAGATAACATGCCAAAAAAAAAAATCCCTTTCGAACGTAATCCCGAAAGTATTTGATGATGATTATATTTGATAAGTACGGTAGCTATAACAAATATTTAACCTTACCCTAATAAATTCTTATTTTATTTATGGGCAAAACGTATGTGGACATTCCGCATGATAGATGAAAACAAAAGAATATTGATATTACTGACGGTGGTCAAGTTCTCTCTCTGGAATTTCTACGAAGTAAAAGTGGTTTTTTCTTAGATTAAAAAAAAAATGTTAAAAGATGCATAGCGTTTCTGCCGTCGATCGTTACCTTACCCATTAAAGCTTATTACCAATATCAGCAGATGGGTAGCAGTCTAAAGTCTCCATTATTTACAAAAGTTTCTGTCTAAAATAGAAGTGATCATAAGAGAAAATGACCCACTTGTTAGAATACTTACCAAGTAAAATTGAACTACATTTTAAAGCAGTCATTTGAAGACGTACTAAAGAATAGAAAAAAAAGAAACAAGTAAAGAATGCGCCTGAGTTTCTTCGGCGCAATCGAGTTTTCTGTACAGCCGCTACAGCGTATAATCAAGGCCACCGAAAATAGATCTATCTTTCGTTGGCCTCGGTATAATGCCCATGAAACATTAACCAAGGCCCGGTGGTGGCCTACCCTACATCGTTGACAAAAGCACAATTATGGCTAAATTTAACCTTAAATAAAAATATAAACTACTTAGGCTAGAGGGCTGCAATTTGGTATGTCTGATGATTGGAGGGTGGATGATTAACATGCCAATTTGCAGCCCTCTAGCCTCAGTAGTTTTTAAGATCTGAGGGCGGACAGAAAAAGTGCGGACGGACAGGCAACGTCGGCAAAATAGTTTTCTTTTACACAAAACTAAAAGCTAAAAAAATTAGATGACAATCTAACATTCAGTCCTATATTATGCCTAACATGGACGTCGAATTACCCAGATTTACACTATGAAATGAACTAACACTGAGTTCACTGTGAAGCAAATAGTGAAGAAATGAAGAAATGATTCAAGAATGACGTACAGCGTGGCAGAGGGCCCATCATTCTATTAGTGAATGAAATAAAGACTGATCAAAAAGGCTGGCCGTTGCTTTTACGACCATTCCACATTATCTCTGGAACCGCAAAGCTCCTGTCAGGCACCACGATGGAGAGAGAGAGAGAGAGAGAGAGAGAGAGAGAGAGAGAGAGAGAGAGAGAGAGAGAGAGAGAGAGAGAGAGAGAGACTCTGATGCGCAAAATGCTGAGAACTACCTGCAATTTTGATAAACAAAACGGTGACAATTTTTCAACATTAAATCTTTGATCGGAATATGTTGGCAATCTTTCAAAATGTCAAACTTATCCTGAAAATTCAAACTATTCATATAAACCAATTACGTTATAAACAATTCCAAACAAAACTGGAAATGAACTTAAATAAAAACAAATTCAAATATTCTACCGGTAACCAAAGCAATAAACGATGAGAATCTGATCCTTTTCTCTAAATAACTAAAGACTAGGGCTACTCAGAACTTCTCAGACCAGACCACTTAAAATCCTTCAGAATGAAGTGTCTGGAGAGTATAAATGGTTGGTAAGTCTTCAAAATGTTTTCCCGGTTGGTTTTAACTCTGAAGAAATCACAATAGTCTTGTCACAACGGGATTTGACTCAGTTTCCTCACAAAATCCACTCATCAATGGTGAAACAACAGCAATGCTCATAGTCTTTCGTGGAAAAATGGGATCTAAAATGATCGGAAATACTCAGTCTTTCAGAGACATATTCAATCTTCCAAACTTATGCAACAGTGTAGGCCTTTATTCAGTACTTCGAAAAGGAAGGTTTGGATGAGAAATCAAACAGCCTTAAAAATTAATTCTGATGAAATACAATAATATACAATAATATTAAAAAATCAATACGAAACTCGTGAATTTAAGCAATCCATCGGAAAAATCCATATAGCCAGGGGCGTCAAACTCCTAGGCCAAGGGCCAAATGTGGCCCTTGGGATGGTCATAAACGGCCAGCGGGGTGACGATATGATTTATCAGCCCATAAAAATATGATCTTAATGTACCTTTGTTGGCCCTCGAGACGACAACTAAAATAAGAATTAGGTCTAGAAAGGTTTTGAGTTTGACGCCCATGATACAATCTAAAATGCCAGTACTGGAAAGACACGGAAAAAAATATATCCCTAGGCATGAAAATATTACTACTGTTATAAAAACACGTATCCGAGGATCAGAAAATAATCAAAAGAAATCTCTGGAAGGCTAGTAAACAACCACTTTATGGAAGGAAATTTCTGTAGACACAAAAACGTAGACATATATAAAGCAAGCTTTAGCACTGGACAACCCCCCCTAAAAGAAATTTCAGGATATCGAAAAGTGTCGAGCCCTTCGAAAAGTCAGGTTTTGTAGCTTTAAACACGACACAGGACAAGACAAACAGCAGCAGCAGCAAGCGATTGCTCCGACAGGCCAGATAACGTATCTGGTGCCTTGCTTTCAGATGGTGGCGGTCGTAAATCAGCGGAGACAGGGGGTTGAGTTAATCTCTCTCTCTCTCTCTCTCTCTCTCTCTCTCTCTCTCTCTCTCTCTCTCTCTCTCTCTCTCTCTCTCTGCAAGCTCCACGTTTAATGGAAACTTTGTCGGAGGCTCTGAGAGAGAAGGGCAAAGAGGTCGGGGGGAAACTGACCGAGTACAAGTAACTTGTTGGAAAAAGCCTTTACATACAGGACCAGAAATATCAGAAAATAACAAACGATTCAAGATTCAAAATAAATTCTGTTTGTGGTCTACTAAGCTGATGGAAATTCAGATACCTTGAACATTTCTTGGAATAAAAATCAAGCATACTTTAAGGCATATCATATGGTTATAAATTCAGTGGACCAGAAATAAAATTATCGGAATATATAATAAAATTAGGCAGTAGTCTGCTGAACTAACGGAAATACAGTAGACTAGAATTACATTTCTGAGACTATAAACTTTACTGGTTCTGTTAAATGGCTAAATACAGTAGATCTGAATTAAATATTTTTTTTTATGGAAGAATAAGCTCAAACATTTAGATTTGAATACCAGTTATTTTGGTCAAGAAAAAATCTTTCAGTACGGTAACTCTCTTGTCTATTCCACTTTTCTGTCCCGAAAAAAATGTGATTAAATTTCCTTCACCAGATGAACAGTCAGGTTAATACCATCGCTTTAAAAGCAATCTAAACATTCCTCAACAATATAATGAAAATTCACAAGTACGATCTTTGTGTAATCGCTTTACATGAAACATCGGTAAAAATTAGCTTCCATAACTAATGAATTAGTATTTCAAGTGAATGTTCAAATTTTATCATTTCTCGAAATTCATTTACAGCATGGCTGGATACTCTTTTATGATATATTTTTTTTAAATTGATAAATGGCTACAAATTTCAAGAATGTAATTTCTTGTTTAAAACCTAGGCCTAAATTTTTAAAAAGAAATTTTTCAATAGTGTTCCCTCATTCTTATCTTCACTGAATAACACACTTTATCTATTCAATTTTGAGGCAAGAACCCAAGCCACAAATGTCATATCTCCAGGTAAAATGTTAACATTAGTAAGTTCATGAAACAATGATTAATTCACATAAGAATTCATATTGCTAGTAGTCTTAATAAAGAGATGTAAAGTCAGTTTGCTTTGTACTTTTACACGATTTAAGATCTTAGTTCTGCCCTAAAATGGAAGACTGCATTATCTGCAAAAAATACAAAACTGAGAAAAATGGTAGATACTGCAGTTTTCCCTTGCCTTACTACTGATTTTGCAGATACTGCAAATGCGACCCCTAAATAAAGCATTGAAGAATCATTCTGAAACTGCAGTAACTTGTGTATTGGTGTTGCACGAGGTGGCATATCTCAATTTCGAAAATTTTGCAGATACTGCAGTTTTCCAATTTAGGGCAGAGTTCTGTTTTGACATTTTGCAAAGTCTGGTTTGGCAGCCTTTCACATTTCACATACACGTCAGTTTATTATAACCTATTATATACGTGAGGAGCGACGAATATTTACGTTAAATATATAAAATAATCGTCAAATTAACGTTAGCTCCAACGGACGGATAAAAGAAGCGCTTACTTACGGTTAAGGAGAAAATGGCGTTTCTGATACTTTTAACATCCATCACGGTAATAATGGGTCATAATGGCGCCTGCAAACAAACCAGTAAATGAACTTTATGTCCATTTATCTTTTGGAACACCTGAGAAATTTCTGCCGTTACTTTATCAAGGCGCATTTCCCATTAATATTGACTTTCTGTCGACCCAAAATAGATGAAAGCCCTTGGGATACAAATTCTGCTTCGACGGGGCACAATGCACTAGGCCGATGCCGCAATTCATTTAGTGAATTGAATTTGTCTTTTGCAACAGAATGAAAAGCGAATGGAATTTTCCCCGCTGGGGATGAATCGTTTTATTAGCCCGGTTCCGATATTTTTCTTTTAATCTTATTTTATGTCGAATCTTCCCACCCACAAAGGCTTAATATGATCACCGCATGGGCAACACAGTTGAGAATATTCAGTTACCTGTTTATATGGCCATCTATTTCCTCATTCATCTGCTCTGTCAGTCCACATTTTTAGCCAATTCTCTATTTAATTATGTTTGTCACTTCTGTCCGTCAGTACATGTAGCCTATTCTCTATCTGTTTTTGTTTAAGAATATGCATAAATTCAAGTACAAAAGTTCACACACATCTATATAAATCGCGTACGTGTATTTCAAGACACGATTGAAGACATGGAAACACTTTGAAGTAGTGAAATTACTAAGGCCCTTCCTCAATAGTTCCCTTACTTGCACTTCATTGACAATAGCCAAAAATGGCATTTTCTTTGCAACTTCATTGTGCCTTCATGAGTCCCCCTGTTCCTTTGGCCTATAGATTTTATACTTATTTTAGTCTTACTATTAGTTTTGCAGCCTAGGGGTCTCACCGTACGCGTTTATGGTCAATGTCCTAATCTCACTTCTTCACCACGTATGTTCATGCTCAAATTTGTAGATTACGTTTTTCCCATACATGTTCATTGTTTTAGTCTAAGCGGTACAATATTTTACTCCGTAAGTGATATTAAATTTGAAGCCCTGATTTTTGTCTGTTTTTGTCTTTAAAAGAGTTCCTTTAGTTTCATATTTTCTATTACTGGATTAATATTCATTTTTTTTGTCTACTACAGTCTTGAAAATGGGACTTATCCCGAAGCGTGGACCTTTTGAAAATAAAGGTGGAAATGTTGACTAGCGTGTACGTACAGTACATACATCTTATGAAAAGTAGAGGCAAAAGTATGTCTCAGATTCAGCGATTACGAATACATCTCGTCTCAGTGAACTGAGCATCCTACTACAGGGGAAAGTACAATCCAATTCGCAACCTGTTAAATATCAAATCTTTTGAGAACAAACTTGACTCATTTCTAAAACTTATCACCATGTGAATTACGAGCACCCAAAAATAGGCCTCGTTCGTTACTGAACCATAAGTGCAGAGCTCGGTTCGTCTCTCAAGAATTTTAAAGCAAATGAAAAACTGGTGACATTTTTAGCTACATCTTTTATAGTCCACCTACTAACGGTATCTCTGGAAATATGCAAATTAACTTACAATGTAATAGTGCGACTTTTAAAAAAAATATTTACTCCATTTGTGCTGAGAAGTAGATTTTCCAGGCATCAGATTTAATACCATGGAAATGGCGTGTTTCTGGAGCGCATATGCCTGTGGGCAACTTCTCCCCGGATCAAAACTATCTTCCTGGAAACTTCCGGTTACTTCGTTCCAGATTTAAGCGAACTCTGACCAGTTAGTAAAACAAGCAGAGCCAGATTTCTACCTGAACAGGTCATCAGAGTCAAGTTTAATTTTCAAATCTATAAACTGAATTCTATTTTGAATATAATCCTTGAATTCAAACATTATCTCTAACCGAGTTTTTCTGCAGCAAATTCTTGATTTCTTTCAGAAAGATTAAAACTATAAAACTAAATATCATAACTACATATGCATATATACACATGCATTCACATTAAATGTGCTCGCGGCCCTCGAGTCTCCCAACAGTCAAAGTTTGGTCCTTGGGCCGAAAAGTTTGAAGGCCGCGGGGTTAGAGTTTAACCCTGTATTTCACTACTGTACGTTTTCTCCAGGTAGGATACGGTGCTAAGCGTAGGTTAGAATAAGATTAATGCCTTTCAATAAAGTCTGCTTTCGCTAACCCAAAAACCCCAGTTTCCCAAGGCAATATCCCATTGCCATCAGATGTTGGGTGGGAGGAAGTCATGAGTCCAAATTAATGTGTAACCATTCTCCCCGAAAATAAAATTCAGATTCATCAAGAGCACTTAAAACTTACCAAAAAAGTACATTTACATTTGTGCCGTATCACACGTTTTAAAGTAAGAGATACAGCAAGACTCATCTTTGTTTGTTTGTGAGAGAGAGAGAGAGAGAGAGAGAGAGAGAGAGAGAGAGAGAGAGAGAGAGAGAGAGAGAGGTACCATTCATATTTCACGCAGAACAAGACATGTAAACGTACAAAATGTTCAGGGATAAAATTTTTAAAAAGGAAGACCACATAATTAGCTCCTGAACTGGAAAAACCCGAGTGCCTACTTTCTTATTTTTATTTCCGTTCCAGTGTTGAGCATTTTTCCTTAAGAAAGCGCCACAAAAGGGGAAAAAAGGCTTACAATAAGCATTGTGATAAATCTTACGATAAAAACAGAATTTAATATACTTTCTTTCCTCAATGGCCAAATGGCTCGCTCTCTCGCTCTCTCTCTCTCTCTCTCTCTCTCTCTCTCTCTCTCTCTCTCTCTCTCTCTCTCTCTCTCCATGAGAAGAAACAGATGGCGAGTTTCTCCTTCGTACTCCTTTCTTTCTTTCTTTCTGTGAGTGGTTCTCTTTCCTTTTAATGACTAAAAATGAGAAAAAAAAATTGTGAAGAACATTTTCCACTGACCGATCCTGTATCGTTCTCTCTCTCTCTCTCTCTCTCTCCATGACAAGACACAGATGCTAACGTTCTCTTTCACTCTCCTTCTTTCTGTAAATGGTTCTCCTTCCTCTCTCTTTCTAAGAATAAAAAAAAAAAACAGTGACGAACATTTTCCACTGTCCGATTCTGTACCGTTCTCCTCTCTCTCTCTCTAAAAGGTTTTTCCCCTCGGCCCCCTTTGGTTTAGGTCAGTTACCCCCCCTTTTGTTCCGAAGTTCACTTTATGGTCTCGTTGCACGTAAAAGGAACATAATGGGATTTTTTTTTCTTTCTTTCCTTCTTGCATTCGTTGTCGTCTACAGCTTCAAAAACTTCAATTTTTATATTTTTGTTCGCTTTTGGTCTTTCTTGTTAATGCATACTTCTATTCAGCAGCGGTTTGATCAAGTATAGCTCATTATTTGAGTTTGGATATCCTAGCCTTCATGCAATATATATATATATATATATATATATATATATATATATATATATATATATATATATATATATATATATATATATATATATATATATATATATATATATATATATATATATATATATATATATATATATATATATTAATACAATGTTACACACACACACACACACACACACACATATATATATATATATATATATATATATATATATATATAATCATCTGAGATTTTTACACTTTCTATACAGTATCCATGCTTATCGAATACGGTTTTCATTTTGTTCGTTAACAAAACCCCTAACTACTGTAAATACGTACACGCATAAAACCGCACATCCGTGCGTTCAAGAGATTACCTCTTGGAAATGAGGCCCTTTCCTTATCCTGGCTGTGCTATTGAAACGATCGTCCATCGTGAAGTGGTCTAAAAATAAGTCCTCTCCTCTCCCTCTCTCTCTCTCTCTCTCTCTCCTGCACTTCTCTGTTCTCGACTTCTCTAGTTCCCCACTACTTCTACTACTGGGAGAGGGGGTGGGGGTGGGTGGTACCGGTTAAGGGGCTTGGAATCTGGCTTCTGTAAGTCTTAAAAGAAGATAATTGATGTAAATAATACAGGTAAACCCCCGCCCCCCACCCCACAACTCCCTTCACCCGGCGGCAAACCCCCCTCGGAGCAATCTTCTCTTGTGTGGAGGCTGAAAGCTGCAGAAAGGATTCCGTAGTTTTTCATTCCCTTTGGCAGCCAACTATCATGAGATTTTTTTTTTTTTTTTTAATCGGTGTTTGCTTGGCATGTTTTACAGAGTTTTGCGGGTGGTTTGTGTTTGATTGCTTGCATCTCCCGGTATTAATGATGCTATCTCGTCTGCATGCAGTAGCAAAAATTGTTTATTGTGCCTGTCAAAAGGGCCTTTCATTTTTCATCAAGATTTTCTGCTTTATTATTTCTGTGAAGATTGCCAGTGCATAAGAGTAATTGTACTACTCCTAAATGTTCCTGTGAGCGCACAAACTCTCTCTCTCTCTCTCTCACACACACACACACACACACACACACTATATATATATATATATATATATATATATATATATATATATATATATATATATATATATATATATATATATATACCTATTCATACATGCACACACATATATAAAACACCCATATATATATATATATATATATATATATATATATATATATATATATATATATATATATATATATATATATATATATACCCACACACATACATCAACATAAATGAAGGCACTGAAACCTTAACTGTCCACACAGAACACGGAATTCCCCAACGAGACTCCTCTGTCTCCACCTGCGGAGAATTTTCTGCGCTCGCAATGCCTGACAAGATCCCTAAGAACGCACCCTGATCCCCATAAGCACTCCGAACGGAGTGGGAATTAGCTTCCAATCTAGAAACTGCCATTTATAGCGGGAAAAACACTGGCAGAACTGATTTCCCAAGAACTTGAGCAAACCTGAACGAGCATGTCTCAGATAAAATACCGCATAACCTTGGGAGTAAAGCAGAAACAAGTTAAAAAAAGGGATTGCACAGTATATATAAAAAATTAAAACAAAAATTGAAATATTACGCAAATTGGTTTAACAGCAATAACAAGAAAACGATGCAACTTGTCTGTAGTGCTGACAATAATACCTTGAGTGTTATAATTACTAAAATAGTTTTCATTGCCCAGCAAATAGAAATACGGAAGGAAAATAGCTTAATAAGGAAAAAATATAACCGTGAGCTGGAATAAGGTTTTATCTTCTTCCTAACAATAACATATTAATTTTGCACCACTCAACCATGCCCGATTTCCCCTTGTTGAACAAATTATGTCAAATTAGATTCTGTAAATATCTCGCTTGTAGCTCACTCTATAGCTAAGTATGTCGACACAAAAATAATCTCCTAAACATTTTCTACAAGAGATTCTTTACATTATTTTTGTAGATGTGTTTTTGTGATACTAGTGTTGTGCGAATATTGCATGAAAAACGTTTCTTTTAAATAATTTTGCAGGATGTTGTATGGCCTCGAACTAAAAGGAATTTTACCTTTTTTCAGTGACTAATGACAGACGTCAGTTAACCTAACATTAATCGCAATTTTTTAATGATGTCAACATTAGTGAAATACCTCATTAGAGAAGGACTGCTTTCTGAGAGCATGACGCGTGAAGTTAAAGAGATATGGGTGGAAACATTGACATACTAGAAGAAACAAATGGGAAGATAGAAAAACCTTCACATTTAAGAGGACTGAGAAATATTATAGTACATGAATAATGCAGAAAAGTGCTCATTCCAAAAATACACACACAAATATACATATGTATATATACACAATATATATATATATATATATATATATATATATATATATATATATATATATATATATATATATATATATATATATATATATACATATATTTATATATATATAAACATACAGTATATACATTCACACATACATACGTACACACGCACACATATATATATGTCGGTACATTTTGTACATCACCATAATAATAATAATAATAATAATAATAATAATAATAATAATAACAACAACAGCCATGCACTGACTGGAATGAGGGAATTCAACGATGAGTGACCTTGTTCTCTTTATTTCTGATCACCTAATCACCAGTTAAAATTCATAACAAGAGAAGAGCACCGAAAGCTCGTAAGCTTCTGTTCCAAAAGAAATTCTTTTACCTGAACTCCATTTAAATCAAAAGGCAAGAAAAGACGGAATCAAATCTTTTCTATGAAATGAATACTTCAGAAAAAAATTTTTCCCTCTTTCAGTAATGACCTCGTTTTTAGCATATATTCTTTTGCTTTCACTCGTTCCTCTTCCAAATTCTCCTCCCGATTCTTTTGTCTAACTTTTTTTTCCTCCTTCTCCATTTTCTTCATTAACCTCTTTGTCAGAACTATATTCCTCTCATTTCTCCTGCTTCTTCCATTCACCAAATCCGCTTAGTGACAAGACATAACTGATTATTCTTCAGAAGAAGGAAAAATATAGCCAGATATTTCAACGACAATGAACCTCTCTTGGACGAATAAATAACCATGGAAATTATTTGTTTGTTTACTATCAAAACATTCAGTTATTTGCTGTGAACCTAAATGGTAATTGTTTACTTAGAGGAAACATGGAAAGGCCTTATAATTCATTACTGAATTAATAAAAAGTTATGGTAATTTCTAGAAATATGAGGGGGGGGGGGCATAATTATCGAAATGGACCATTCACATGAACACAAGTACACATATATAGATAAACATACACATACATACACACACACACACACATACACACACACATATATATATATATATATATATATATATATATATATATATATATATATATATATATATATATATATATATATATATATATATATAGTCCAAATGAAATCCTATATATCAACTTCTCCATCATTTATCATATTCCTGACAGAGAAAGTATAAAGTCCATTTAGTCATGGGGAAGAACTGCTCGATCTGAATACATTTATCAGAGAAGCAATATATTCAGTACGACCCTCGGTAAGAATAGCACAGTCTGGGAGCACAGAAAAACATAAAAGCATATCCAACGAAAATAATGAAACCATAACAGGAATATTTCGAATATAAGCATTCGGACAATATCATCGGAGTATGAGGAAACAACCGCACGGTTTTATTAGAAAAATATTTTCCCTTTGCGTGAAGGGTGACGACAATTATTATTGGAGCGAATAAAGTTCACGATGATTCAGTTAGCTAGACATACTTAAATCTACACAGAGCATTCCAGATGGTATAACAAGGTTCTCGAAAATTCTTTATAAGTTTTCTTAAATCTACACAACAAAATAATCAGGGGCTGCATTAATTTCAGTCTTCGCGATATCCTGGAAGGTTAGATATTTCGTTATCATTGATTATTTTTCGGCAAGTTTAATTAGATTTTTAAAATACAACGACCGGTTACTTCATGAAAATATAGGGATTTTTTTTTAACTGGCTGCAAAATGTAGTTTTAGCCAGCTTACGAGATCTGAAGGCATGTTTAGTTAGGTTATGTATATTTATATCAGCTCCCCTCCGGATATCTTGCCACGTTCCTCTTATAACAATTACACTGACCAAAGATGATTATATTATCTGAATTTTTCAACTACGGTTATATACAACTCTCTACGGAAACTTAGTTCCTCGTTGGGTGAGTGGGTTCCGTTCTCAGCTAGCACTCTGCTGGCCGCGAGTTCGGATCTCCGACCGACCAATGAAGAATAAGAGGAATTTATTTCTGGTGATAGAAAATTATTTCTCGCTATAATGTGGTTCGGATTCCATAATAAGCTGTAGGTCCCGTTGCTAGGTAACCAATTGGTTCTTAGCCACGTAAAATAAATCTAATCCTTCGGGTCAGCCCTAGGAGAGCTGTTAATCAGCTCAGTGGTCTGGTTAAACTAAGATATACTTTAACTTTTTTCTACGGAAACTTACAAAGCAACAGTCTTAAGACGTTACATAAATTTGTATGTATTTTATAAAAGATAATATTAACAATAATACCCACCATCTATTGGAAATGTATATGCGAGCATGTCACAATCAGAATTTTTGCCGTACAGATAAAAAATTTGAAATAAAAATTTGTCTTAATTCTTGTAATATCAAAGCTCTAGAAAAGTAACGAATAAAAATGATTAATCCTGTGAGACCATCCAAAGAGAGAGAGAGAGAGAGAGAGAGAGAGAGAGAGAGAGAGAGAGAGAGAGAGCGCTAGTTACAATATTGCCTCCTTCCGAATTCCCACCTCTTTTCCTCTCTATTCTTCTTGATTACAAAAGATTAGACGTGAGATGCGTCAGGATCGGCATAAACATGGTTCCAGCCGGTGAAAGAAGTGCGGTGTCAATTGACTTAGCTTCCCAAGAGACGGCTGGCGACGAGATTTGGGAACGTTTGCTCGAGGTTTAATTACGGCATTGTAAAGAAAGGTAAATTATAATGACCTGCGAGTTAAAGGTGTTCCTTATATCATGTTGAAATTGTTAATACTTTTATTTTGATGTGATAAGTAAGCTTGGACGCCTACTGTGATGATTAAAAATATTAATTTTAAATAAAACCTGACTGAGAATAACTAGGATAGAAATATAACTTTACCCGTTGTTAGATCAAGATGGTGACTGTTCTCTACGAAAATATCTTTACAGGTATGCTTAGATATATATATATATATATATATATATATATATATATATATATATATATATATATATATATATATATATATATATATATATATATATATATATATATATATATTATACACACACACACACACCACGCCATCTCCCCTAGGTGGAGGTGACACCAGGCGTTCTTGGCCTTACGTTTCCCAGTAGGATTTTTGTGATAAATTATTGGCATATTTTAACCACAGTTGTGACCACCACAACAGTCTAACTACCAAGATCCCCAATGCCCTACTTCGATTATAACTACGACAAAAAATGATTCCTCAACGGAACACGCCCAGCCTCCCTCCCTCGTCCTTGTAATCACATAGCATGGCAAAAGAGTCGAATCTCCAATCCTAGATTTATTTATATATATAAAAAAAACTGCGAGCAAAAGGAGGTCGTTTGAAGAGAAGCGAGATGATGAAGCTGATGTGTTTCGGTGATTAAGCCGCGGGCGCTGTTAAATAGGAGGGAGGTAGGGATGGAGGGGGGTGGGAAGTGGAGGGAGAGAGAGAGAGAGAGAGAGAGGGTGGGCGATATGGCTCTGCTGCCTGGGCTATTAATAAATAGAGGTGTTGGCTGCCGGGATGCTTCTCTTTTTCTTTTTTTCATTCTCTCTCTCTCTCTCTCTCTCTCTTTCTCATACGAGAAGACTCTCGAGAAAAAGACCGGAGATAAATACGCAGAATCAAAAGGAGTTTGAGGTAAAATGGCCGTCAGAAAAGGTGGAGATATACGAAAAATTTAAAATAATAATAATAATAATAATAATAATAACAACAATAATAATAATAATAATAATAATAATAATAATAATAATAATAATAATAATAATAATAATAGATAAGTAAAAATAAAGTGGAATAAATCTATGTATGATAAAATAAATGAATATATAGAATGGTAAAAATCTATAACAGAGATAACTGGCAGCAAAGAAAACCAAGAATTTTCATGATAAAAATATTACCTAGCCTACGAGGACGCCTTGTCCCTCGCATTCTCTTTTTGGTCGTGAAAAATTCTCCTCTACGAAAATACATAAAATGTAAAGGAAAAAGAATAATCTTTGCAAAAGGTAAAAAATACAATACAAATAAATAATTAAATCTCGGGGAAAAAATACAATACAAATAAATAAGTAAATCTCAGGAAAGTATCATTAGCTATCTAAGTGTTTATCTCTTCCCCTCTCTCGTCCTGTCAATTAACTGAATACGAAATAGGAAAAATTCCCCAGAACAAAAATTCAAGGACTGAACACTGAAAGGAAGG
>NC_089760.1:33542500-33575000 GCF_040412425.1 Macrobrachium rosenbergii
CACAAACACACACACACGTATATATATATACAAATATACATACACACACATACATACATACATACATACATTCAATTACCGAGTCGTGAATTTAGCCTTTTTCAGAAAACATCCACAACATTAATAATCTTATATACGCACAGTTTACAGAAGCTTCACAGGCATCAGACCGAACCCCCTATATACACAGCACCACTCACCTCCATTTCGGAGGTACTCTTGAATTTTCTGGATTTTAGGGCACTGTTTCCAGTCATTCTTAAACCATTTATCTCCGTAGGAGGGTAGTGCAGTCAGTGCACTTCATACGGTGCACTGTACGCATTACTTAAGGTTCTTTGCAGCGTGCCTTCGGCCCCTAGCTTCAACCCCTTTCATTCCTTTTGCTGTACCTTCGTTCATACTCTCTTTCTTCCTTCTTATTCGTCACCCTCTCTTTACAATTGATTCATAGTGCAATTGCGAGGTTTTTCTCCTGTTACACCTTTAAAACCTTTTACTGTCAATTTCCGATTCAGCGCTGAATGACCTCACAGGTCCCAGCGCTTGGCCTTTGGCCTAAATTCTATGTATTCAATTCTTAAACTATTTATATCCATACCTTACGAAATGCTTCGTAACACTTGCGAACTAAGCACATATTTCACAAACTATCATCCTTCCATTCCCGTGAACGAATCATTCCGTACGTACTACTATGCACTCTCACCTACACCAACCGTTTTAAGCACAAACAATAATTCACACCAACAGCTCTAATCTTTCTTCTTTAATTCAAGTTCAACATTCACGTCCTCGCTTCCAATATAGGAGATTCCACCTTGGCTTCTACAGTAGAGACACCCGCAAGGCTCTCCACAGTCTTTTGCATATATTCTATTAGCTTCCTTCTCGTTTCATTTAGTCTGTGACTCACTAGTTCTCCCATTCTACCATCACTTATTACTTTACTTCAACATGGCTTTAACCAGTCAATCGTTTCCTTTCTTCTATCTTTCTGGTTTGCGTTTTACCTCATTCCATTACTCTGCTAGTTTTTTCTCAATTCTGTTCCATTTCTATGATTTCCATGCACTTTCAATAGTCTCTGCAGTTCCCCTTCACAATTCACAATCACTATTATTATATCATTAATTATGGCTCTTTCTCATTCCATAACACTGTACCTAAGTTATGTACATTCTCTGACCTCTCATATAACTCTGCCTATAACGATATAAAAAAAGCCGCAGAGGTTAAAGACACCTTGTCTCGGACCCACTTTTACACCAAACCAATCACTCCTCTGTATATGTATTCTAACTTGGTTTTTTCAAAATAACTTAACTTCTGTAACATACTGTACATCCTTAGCTCCCGCCACATTGCCTGACTATTTATCATAAGCTATTTCTAAGCCATGTATAGATTGTCTACTTCAATTTCCTACTTCTCAAATAAATTTTTCATAAAAAACATTTGATTGACACACACGCACACGATCTCTTACCTCAAAAACAAATACACACGCTTCTTACCCTGTCAATTCTATCATCAGCCTAACTTTCAAAAGCCTAGCTGACACTTCCCCTTACAAAATAAGTAACGTTATATCGCTATAATGCTTTCAGTCGCCACTATCCCTTTGATACTCTTACTCTTCCCTATCATAACGTAGCATCTCACATGAAATTCCATCAACTCATAAATATATATGTGTGTATACACACACATACACACACACACACACACACACACACATATATATATATATATATATATATATATATATATATATATATATATATATATATAAAAATAAATTTTGACTCACATCAGGATCAGAACCCAGGTCTTTCTATTGAAAGACAAAACTGCTAAACCAACATGGTTGTGTGTTGATTATTTGTATCATATATATATATATATATATATATATATATATATATATATATATATATATATATATATATATATATATATAATATATGTATATATATATTATATATATATATAACTAAGCTTAATCACTTCCACAATTGTACTGTGCATTCATAAGAGGACTAACAGGATCTCATTTAAACAGGATAGATTCTCACAGAGATTTTATTCACAAAAGTTACTTTTGTGAAAAAAATCATCCTGTTTAAACAAGGTCTTGCTAGTCTATACATACATATATAAATGGTAACTTCTACTTCCATCTATATTACGCAACTCTCCTCCACCTGAGAACCTGATATTCCTAAAAGGGAAATATAAGAAGAAAATGATCTTTGGAAGCGTCAGATGTCAATCACACGTCCAGGGGAACTGAATTCCGACAATCTACAAATCAAATACGAACAAGGTTAAGGTTTTATTTCGCCTCGCTAAGTATACATCTGACGAGGTCATCATCTGTCTAAAGTCACACACACACACACACACACACACACACGTCACAGGTATAAAACATGTATTCTGTTCATACGCACAGGTTACGTCAGGAGAGGTATGAACACGTGCCTTACGTAAGAGCAGAGACTCAGTCCATCACATTTAAGGAGAAATGCCAATGAAGGAAGTCGGGGGATGTTGGGAAGTGTCTATTTTGGCCTATCAGTCTGCGGCCTGGTAGGCCTAAATATATTTCTCCCGTTCCCTACATTTCATCATTGGTTTTCCTTTCCTGAAAGATATGGGGGCGAGCATGCGCGCCCACATACACACACATTTTACATATAGATACATATATGTATGTATATGTATGCTATATATATATATATATATATATATATATATATATATATATATATATATATATATTTGTGTGTGTAACTGTAAAAACCACAATGCCCTCTTCTCGAATTCTTCACACCATTTGGATACGAGAAGTTAAGAGGGCACTGTTGTTATTATAATTACATACGTATCTGGTAAAAAGTGACCAGTAGATTCTGTAAATATACATACATATATAATTTATATATATATATATATATATATATATATATATATATATATATATATATATATATATATATATATACTGCATATATATATTATACATCAAATACACAACACCCACTGATGCACTATCATTGGGAGTAAGTCAAGAATAGCAATCTATTCTTGGAAAGTCTTCAAAATTCAGAACAGCTCCAGCACGTACGGCAAATATTGAGTACATACATTCTTCCCGGAGACGAAGGGAAGATCACTCTTTCAAGAGGAACCCGTCCAGCGTGATTTATTTACTTCTTTCAGTATGGTTAATATTTTGTGTCTCTGCAATTGTCTCTTAATGTTCTTTAATTATCTACAACGAAAGCTATTTGTTTTCTATCTTAATTAAAAACGATTTCATTCTTTTGTGGCTGCAAATGAATAAAGGACACGAAAGGAAATAAACAAGGCTTTACGGCATAATCCATAAGCGCATTCGCATTTACATTTTCATAGTGGCCTTTACTTCTTTTGTTTGGCTTTATAACATACTTCGAACAAAAGTTTGTGAAATGCCTGGTTTCGCTGTCTGCCTGTAAAACACACCCACCCACACACACACACACACATATACATACACACAAATCATACATGCATTCATACACACATACTTGCACATATGAGCTAAGATAAATCCTTGCCTTTCTCCCTAGCACAGGTGGTCAGTGTTGACCTCATATGAAGAAATCCAAAAGTTAAACGGTCATTGTAATAAGCATGCGTGTATTTTCGTAAGGAATTTCCTCTCTATTTCTCTCTCGTGGATGACGGGCATCTGACAAGACTGGGCACAAGGCACCAAACACTGCCAATCGTACCCTGATAAATGACGTGTCTGAGAGAGATATAAATTAGCCCGGCGCGGATGCCGAGGCTATTAACTGTGGATGATGTCACAAAAAATGCTAGGCGTATTTCACCGGAGATAGTGCCAAATATCACTGTTTAAAACTCAACTGAAATTCAATTTAAAATGCTACTTTACGAAAATATTAAAGAAGCTACCGAATTTATCGTCAAAGTTTCTAACGTAACTCAAAATTACAATATGACCATAATTCACAATTAAGGTCCTCTTAAATTCACCATTTATGATGCAGTACTGATGCTATTAGAGATTCTATTATGATTCCCTATTAAGCAGCTATCATGATTCACTATTAAGTTCTGTCACGGCTCCTCCTTAGAGAAATGACTACAGTTTACTATTGAAGAATGTCCGTCCAACAGCCCGGTATTTAAGACACCATAATTTACCATACAAAATCTTTATAATGAAACTCAATTATTTTATATATACACATATATATAGTATATTATATATATATATATATATATATATATATATTTATATTTGTGTGTATATATATAAACATAAATATATATACAAACACACACATATATATATAATATATATATATATATATATACATACATATATATATATATATATATATATATATATATATATATATATATATATATATATATATATATATATATATATATATATATATGTTGGGAAGGGGCAAAAGGATTGTATATTCTAATAATGCACTGATCATAATCTAGCTTCATAAAAGAAAGTTACAACCATAATATGAATATCAGTCAAGGGATGTATAAACTATCCTTTAATATCAAAAGAAATTTGTAAATTGTTTAAACTTTAAGGTATAGAGATATATGAAAATAGGATTATCATATTTGTAAACACAGTACGAGGGTAGTAATGTTAATGAGTTCCAAACTCCGCCTCCATGACACCTGTCAGGTGTGGATCTGAGGTGGGGTATGGCCTGTTTATCAGCAATGTCCCCTGAGAGTCTATTGTGATTTTTAGCCAAATGAGTTTTAAAGGCCATATCGACACCGGCCTGAGTGGGGATATGGAGCCTCTAACGGTTGTGTATGTTCGTCAGTATTGTTCTTGTAGTATATATATTTGTGACTTCTCACACTCTGTATCAGTCCTTCGTCAATGGCTTGGAAATAAAGTCGAAACCGGTCAGGACCTACACCCCGTTTCTTATTTTTTTTCACCTGTGGTAATGTGTGATAAATGAATCACGTACAAAGTGATAATAATCATATATATATATATATATATATATATATATATATATATATATATATATATATATATATATATAAACGTGTGTGAAAAAATAACTTCCAATCAGTCAACCTCAGTTCGAGCTTGGGGCCAGTTTGTTATGTCAATAGGGTCAGGACTTGCCGTCTTGATCCTGTCTAACATTGACATCATCATTGACAGCAAAGTACAGAAGTACTGCAATAATTGACAATTATATTTGATATTGACGACTCAAGCAACGCTGACTTTCATTCACAACAATAACTCACTATTATATTGTTACCTTAATTCTTGTCATTAACAATACCGTAATTCGTAATCACGTTCCATGAACCAATCTTGAAGATCCATTACTAATACTCGCAAGCGTAATAGCATAAACTTTGATATTTATCTTTTGTTTGTATTCCTTTCTCTCTCTATAAATGTTCAGGAGCTTATCTGATGACATGTTAAAAAGCAACGCATCCAATGTATATACGTACACTAGTGGATAGTAATTCGTTTAATATCTTTCATTTTTGCACTAGATTGGTTTAATTGTCTCATATGACTGAGCCACCTCTCTCTCTCTCTCTCTTTGCTCTCAAGCTAGAGTATAGTTAGAAATGAACTATTACTATCGTTCTCTTTCTCTCTCTCTCTTTCATTCTGCCTTTCTGTCTGCCCGTCTCACTATTTGGTCTCTTGCTAATATATAGTTCAAACATCAATTTGTCACTCTCTTCAAGTATTCTGTATTTAATTGTATATTCTATTCAGGTATTCTGTAATTAAATGTATATTCTATATTCATGTATTCTGTTTTTAACTGAATACTACTGTATTCACGTTCTGTATCTGTATATTCTGCATTCATATATTCTGTGTGCATGTATTCTGTATCTAAGTGTATATTCTTCGTTCATGTATTCTGCATTTAACTGTATATTCTGTATTCATGTATTCTGTATTTAATAATATAATCTGTATTCTGTATTTAACTGTATATTCTGTATTCATGTATTCTGTATTTAATTGTATATTCTATATTCATGTATTCTGTATCTAATTGTATATCCTGTTTTCATGTATTCTGTATGTAACTGTATATCCTATGTTCATGTATTCTGTATTTAACTGTATGTATCTTCTGGCACCCAAAGATACATAAGGTCTAACTAAAGATGCACCATGTCATACGTACCGAACGTATGAGTCTACCCAAATACATAACATGCATTCAGAGTGTATCTTTCACGCACGAAATTACTCCTTTTGTAGCTTTGCGTTGCCCACACTCCTTTCCCTTGAAATGTTTTGCAACAGCGAGATTTTATCAAGCAACGCTTGTGTTGAAAAAATGTTTCCTTGGCAACGGGTATAATTCCGCTATTCAGACGCTCCTGGGTTTTGTTGGGAAATAACGGATTAGCACTTTCTCTCTCTCTCTCTCTCTCTCTCTCTCTCTCTCTCTCTTTGTAATTACGAATCGCGCCTGTTATACACACACACACATACTGTACATACGTCTGCATGACCTTTTGTGATGGTTCGCAGGCTAGCCGTTATAGGAATATTGAGAGTGAAGTACTTGACTGATTGATTTGTGGCTATTAAAACTGGCGTCACAAGTGGCGTACTTGGCGTGTCTATTATTTTATATCTGCTGAGTAATGATTCGGATTAATAATACCATTCGGATATGCTTAATCTAGTTATCTATATACGTTTTCTTGGTAAAATCAATTTTCGAACAAGGAATTGGATTGATGTAGGCATTCCGTTCGCTACAGACAGTGTTTTTTTATTTTTTCTCTGACATATAAACTTGTGGAATGGTGTATAATAATACATTAAAGTGAATCATACACCATAAGCTTGTGGAATGGTGTCTACTGATACATTATTGTGAATCATACACAAACACCATACTAAGCATACGTAGATTTTGCTTAAGATCATATAAACAAAGTACACTTTCTGTAGCTCATTACACAATGGTCATATTCAATATCAGTGTTTTATTTTACTTAGCATGCTGTGCAATTGTGTTTATAATTTTGTTGGGCACTTTGTTAACGATTGTCTATATACTGTTGAGAACCTTTTGAGTTTAATTTTTGCTGAACGCTTTGTATAAGCGTGCCTTTTCGGTTCATGCTAAGTGTACTAAATAAGTTTGTACTCACTCAGTTATAATTATTTCAGTAGATGAAACTTAGTCACGTGGAACAAGCACACAGGGGCCATTGACTTGGAATTCAAGCTTCCAAAGAATGTTGGTTTCAGCCTCCCATCGCAGACCCCACACTGCAGCAGTAACTGATCATGATAAAGAGCCAGTGATTTTTCATCGCCCTGGGGGAGACGCGAACCCAACGGACCAGCTAAAAAACACTCAAAGAGTCAACTTCCTTGGAAGCGCTTACCAAGATCATTCGAAAGAAATAAGCCGCGTTTCAGACTTCTGGACCGAAGGAACGTTGCCTAGGACCTTTAAATACCCAACAAGGCAGTTTAATGCAGCAGTGCTACTTTGGCTTGTTATCTACGCGTCACCTCCGAGGTGCTAGTACTAAACATGGCGGAAGCTCAACTGGACGCCGTGTTTAGTACTAGCCCCTCGGGGATCAAAGATATCGTTTATTAATATAATTTGTGAACCAAGCAATATAGAAATGGGTGTATATGATACTTCGATCTCCTAGGGGCTAGTACTAAATACGGCGTCCCATTGGGCTTCCGCCATGTTTAGTACTAGCACCTCGGAGGTGGCGCGTAGAAAAAGTAGTACTGAGTACCCTCTCTCCTGGCTGGGAGCTTCCACTTATAAAAATTGCAGCTACAAATCCAATAAAATGCTACCAAATATTGTAAGCCAGGGTATGACTGGCAAATGACGTTATAATTTGTAAGGCTTAACATCCCTCCAATAACCGTTAGATTTAACGGTTCGCAACGGTATCATTTACAAAATCGTGCGGTTTGAAATAAATTAGATGCCATAATTTAAGAAGAAATACCTTTTAGTTTTAAATGAGTTAAATTTTTTATACACTTCTATTTATTTAAACTCAATTACCTATTGTAAATATTTTATATGTTTATTTCAATCCTTTTTAATTTCCTTTCAGTTTTTTTTTTTCGTCTTTCGAAATATCGTAACATTCCTGTATAATTTATACTCATGAGATAGTCCCTAATATATACAATGACCAGTCTAATTACTTTAGGACGAACTCTGAACACCCTTTTAACAAAATCCAAAGTATTTTGCAATTTACCGGAGAAATTTTACGTAAAATCTTACCATCCTTCGCTGGCCCCTGGCATTACACCCAGACAGCCCTTTTGTTCCGAATTCATTTGCATAAATTTTGAGTAAAGATACGGCGTTTGGTGCTTATAAGATACGGCTGCGAGATTACTCCCTTTATGGCCAAGAGGCGCACTGCTACAAAGATGGCGGGCTCTGAGGAAAGACAATAAAACACCCAATCTCCACTTCTGTGAAATGACAGCCTTCCTGCGCTCTTGATATGCCAATGCTGGAAGGTTATTATAAAAGTAAAACGCAAGCTTCCTGATTTATTTCCATTTCGAAGCTTGTAACGATTCAGGAATAGAATGGAATGGAATATAGAATTTAGGCCAAAGGCCTAGCGCCCACGAGGTCATTCTGTACTGAAACGGAAACGGAGTAGAAAGATCTGAAAGGTGTAACAGGAGGAAAACCTCGCAGTGACACTATGGAAAATTGTTAGGAGAGGGTGGATGGCAAGATGGAAGAAAGAGGATGTGAATTGCGGTATAGTAAAAGGAATGAAAGGGGTTGCAGCTAGGGGCCGAAGGAACGCTGCAAAGAACCTTAAGTAATGGCTACAGAGCACTGCATGAGGTGCACTGACGGCGCTAAACCCCGCCCCCCTCCCCACGGGGTGAGACGATTTAATGTAGAGCAGTGCTGCTTGCGCTGAAATCAGTTCCTGAACCTAACTGTCACAAATCACGTTACCAGGCGTCACTTATTTTTTTTTCTTTATTAACTTCAAATAACTTTCTAAAACGCTGAAGCAATTATGGTTCTGATACAGGAATGAACGAGTGTGCTTCGAAAATGTAATTATGCTTTGTTTGAAGACAGAATTTTCCTTGGCTTTTTGCTTAAATACTCGAAAATAATGTACATGATCACAAACAAAATGTACGCACACAAACACACACACAATCATACAGGCGCGAGCGCGCGTAATATATGTTCATTCACATGCATATACACTCCCCGCGCCTGTGCCTGTGTGTGTGTGTGTGTGTGTGTGTGTGTAAGAGAGAGAAGAGATATTTAACTTAATTTTCATGCAGTACCTCGACAATAAGCTTAACTGCGTAGCGTAACCTAATTATCGTTTTAGCTAAGGCTTAACAAATGCTATTTGATAAATCACATTATCTCTCTCTCTCTCTCTCTCTCTCTCAGATGACCTTCCCTTTTGACCTGCCTTCTTGGCCACCTTCAACCCACCAGCACCTCTCTCTACTCCAAAATATCTCGAATCTTAAAAGTTTCCTCGATTTTGGAGGCAGGGACACACTCTCCCGGATAAGTGCAAATAAGAAGTCGTTGAGGGAAAGAAGCGAATTACACGTTCGCTGTTGATTCAGGAAAAGTTTTGCGACGCCCGAGTCACGATCAAACAGCTGAAACCCAAATACGTTTACGCTTAAAAAGACCCGCTACACGTATTTTCAGGCTGGAAAATAAGTTTGACTTTTACGATTAGAAGTGATTCTTCAAAACTGTTTTTGTAACGTTTATAGCTTAGCCTTTCTGGCGAAATGAAAACTTGCTTCTTTAGCTTCATCCAGTCTCTCTATATAAAATCATTTTAAGAGTCCATCTAACTTGGTACTTAAGATTAGAGGCGATTCTTAAAAAGATGATTTTTGTAATGTGTGCAGTTTAACCTTTCTGACGAAATGAAAGCGGCTTCTTTGGCATCATTCATTCTCTCTATATAAAATTATTTTAAGAGTCGAGTTTAACAAGACCTATTTATGTTGCAGGCAAATGCTACAGCTGTCTGTTTTCCTGTCATAAGTGGTGTCTTTATGATAATCTGCTCTCCCATTTCCCCTACCCCCTTTTTTTCAATCTCTTTTTGTGAGGTTTACGGCGATCGGCAGCGGCTTCTTTTAATTGCACTCTGCTTCGTTCATTATGCCGATTTTTGGGACTGCTAGGGTATCTCGTGGGAAAATAGCCATATCGTGGCCATTAACATTTTTGGGTATGAGCTTCTTTGCTCAAGGAGTACACTCAGTCATATTTTTTGTTTTCTTGTTTACTTATTTTAGTTTGGTTTTATTACAACAATTTACTTTTATTTAACTGCATTTGTTATATAAATATTGGCCAACCTTTTTCATAATTTAATATGTGCTGATTCCCACTTAATTCCTCAGTACTTTTTTCATGAATGGACACTGTAATTTGTGGAAGCTTGCTACGCAGATTATAACTTTTTGAACTTTTTCGTAAAATGCATATCAATAATAATAAATAAATAAATAAATAAATAAATAATAATCGGTCACTTCCTTTAAAACCCAGTCTCGTCCTGCAATGCTGAGTTGGCAGTGCACCTTCAGCTCATTTTCCCATCACAACCGAGATCCAGAAAGATCTGTTATCTTTTCTATCAAAATCATTTTCATGAGAAAGAAAACGGGATGGGGGAACTACCTTCAAGTTCCATCTAGCCCTACCCATTCAAATGAAGATGATGCTGTTCCTTATAAAAGTCTATATTTTTCTCTTCCTCTTTAAACTTTCGCAAGATTATTGGTGCGGGGCAGAAAACTTCTATCGTAAAGTCCTTTCGAGAATGATTTTCATCTAGCTTTCCCTGTTAATACTTTTATCTTCCAAACAATGACTGGGAATTAAAAAAAGCTCCCCTCAGTTCTATAAGTATATAAAATTTCGAAGTGGATGGAAGCAACATGAGTCTGTCTACGCCAGCCTCTGCACGGCTACGCATATGATGCTCATGTGATTCCGCAGTTGTGCTTTTCTGACAGACGCCTTCACATTCATGTGATCATCTTCTATTCTTGTAGGTAGCATTGACGTCCACTGCGGAAGCTATAAATCCTATTCCGTTTGAGATGAATCAATAGTTTTCCTTCTATTCCATGGCGCAATTCTTGCTTACAACTTTCAGCCGTTAGAATTTTGTCGTAAGGTCACTGCCCCCTGATTAATAGGTAAATGTAACTTTGAACAATGATCTCGTAAGCTCTTTGATGGTAAGCAGGGTTCTTAGAAATCTTGCAGGTAATGCGTAGAAATCGGTAACTTCAGTTGACCACTTTGATTCACTATTCCTGTCATTCACATCTGAAACATAGAAAGTATCATATACCTATTTTAAATGCAAGTTTGCCATCACTTAAAAAAGGAGTCCCTTAATATTTCTTTCTATTTTTCCTCTTGCAGTGACATTTTTGGTTTGTTATTTCCACACCGATCTTTTCCCCATAAAAATATCAACGATACTTTTTCCGACAGTCAATGTCGTTTTTATATCTTTTTTTTTTTTTTTTTTAGTTTACGGTACGAACAAACTTCGAGTCATATAAAAAAGTATTTATTTTTCTTGGCACGAGGCAGTTTTTCGGAAATGACTTAGAAATAAAATCGTCGATTCAAGACGTAGACTTTATAAATTTTCCTCCTTTCCGAATTTAATAAAAACCGAATTTTTAGATGTCAAATCACATTCAGGAGGGAGACTGAAGAAGAAAAAAACTAAAAAAGACGCTATTTTAATTCTGATATTTTGAAAGGAAAGCGTTTTTTTTTCTGTGGTTGGTATAGGTTAAGGCGGTCTTATGTCAACATGGGCCCTTGGCCAAATTCTCAGAACTCGGCCCAACCAACCGAGACGATTGAATTACAGTTTTAGGAGGTCATAACATACCTGTCCATTGAAACTAAATAGAATTAAGAATTTTACAGGCGGAAATACAGACTTCCAGAATTTCCTTGGTAAAAGGTTTAATCCCACATGTGCATCCATGCCAATGTTTAGGTTTTCATTCAGGAAATTGAATTCTGGTTTTCCCATAACCTTCTCTACGACCCAAAAATGAAGATTGATGTTATTTATTCAATCAGGGGATGAAGATTTAGGAATAGGATGAATTAAGAAGAATTTTGAGAAAATGAAATTTTACCAGAATCTTACTAGAGAGTAACAGATTCAGATGATAGGACAATTCGTCCCTATTTTGACGAACTGTCATAAGCCATTTTTTCCCACCATTCTGAGAAATTAGGCTTCAAAGATTTTTATATTATTTAGAGCTTCTAATTAGCTCATCTCAGGAAATTTGGTTGGAAAATGTGACAACGCAGATAGCTGAAATTCTGATATGTTATTGAGTATCAAAAAGTGAGACACTTTGACTGGAAAACTAAAAAAATAAAATATTGCCATAATGATAAGGAAAGTCCTTTTGCCAAAAAAATTAAAGTGACCACACTCTCACATCTGCAAGACAAGAAGAAGCAGAACCAGAGAAGAACCGGGCAGCAACAGCAGAACATGCAGAGGCCGAACTCGAAGTTAAAAGATATCGACATTTCCTTCCTCCGAAGTCGGAAGAAGCAGTTCAAGCATTTGAAGTTAATCCTTTGAAATCGCAGCCTCCCTCCTCCTTTGCCGCTTCTTCTTCCTTCAGAAGAGACGCTCTGAGGTCGTCTTTCGGGAGGGAAGGAGATCGGCACACACACACACACACGCACTCAGCAGTGCTGTCAAAGTCCTTTACGTCCTTCAGCGTTTGAAGGAGTCCCCAATGGAATTTAGATGGAAGAGGAGCTGGTACAATCGTCAGCGCAGCCTAATCTCGAATGAGGGAGATTTTTTACTCACATTTTTTTTTTTCTTTCCCGCGTAAATTTTATTCGTTCGCGCCAAAAGTTTTTTGGACCCTGGAGGAAATATTGCACTTCTAAAATCAAGAGGGAAAGGCTCCTGGGAAATAAAGGATTGAAGAAGAAAACGGGAAAATCGAGTTGGCAGGGCAGGAGACTTAGAAAAACAGATTACTGGAAGATGAACTACACACAAAGCAACAAAAAATGAGAAAAATAAAGAATATTTCATAATAATGTAAAAAAAAAATCCTTTTACTTCATCTTAGACATTTAACAATTCTCAGAAAGCTTCACAAAAACGTTTCATTCCAGGTAAGACTAAGATGAAAAAAAAAAAATTAAAACGAAAAAACACAAACGCCCACTTACACCCACACGAAATCCGAAGGTCAAGCTTTATCAAAAATAGCATTATAAAAGAGTGAGATGTAATTTCAAAAATCCTTTTCTTTGAAATCCCAGCCAATTCCTTTGAAAATGGCGGCAATAAAGGCTGACAATTAACAACAAAGGAAACTATCGAGTATCAGAGAACTCTGATCAAGTGTTTTATGCAAAGGTGATACTGTCCCTTTTTATTGGTCATTTTCCTTGTTACGATACGAAGAACTCTTGACACAAAAAAAATAATGCGAAGATTTTTTTCTGAAATAGATATCAATAACAAAAATGTCTGCGGTCCAGTCATATTATTTAATTAAGTTTCTTACCTTTGCCTTTGAAGCAAATACTGTAATGTAGATATCACCTACTCTTTGGTTGCTGATTGATTATGAAATTTAGGTCTTGAAGATCAAGCGCCGGAACCCATCAGGATTATTCAGCGCCGTGATGAAGGTGAAATATATAAATTAATGATATGATTGATAATGAATAGGTGAATGATGATATACTAGTAATATTCTGCAAATACCTAGGTTCTGTCAGCCAGCTAAATTGATGCTATGACACAACTAAATTTTCGTCCTCATACATACTCGAGGATTTTGTCCTTTCTTCTCTCTTGTTAATACTGGGTCAAATGGCTTCCAAAATAAACAAAAACCTCTAATTAATAATGTGTCCAATAGCTTACAAAATAACGTTGCCTTCAATTAATACGATGTCAGATCGCTGTTATGGCCAATTAAGCGTCATATTGCATTAAAATAACGTCACCTGCTGCAGTACTTCGTCATACCACTTTAAACACCAAGACTCCTCTTGTCAACAATAATGTGTCAGATCACTTCCACAATGGCATATTGTGTCAAGTGCCCTGGAAAATTTCTTATAAAATCGGGTCACTTTATGTTAATAACGCCAAATTTAAACCCTCCTTCATTTTTAAATCCTTTACAAAACACAGTAAGCCAAATCAATTAGCATAAATTAGCATCGCTTGCAGTTAACAGTGTGAATGTGGTTAAAAGATGGAGGCATTACCTCTTAAATCGCTTATGAAATTGCTTCCTTTTTATTTACAGTCTGTTAAATCCCTTATAAAATTACAATTTTTGCTTAAAGAATAACGATGTTTTTAGTTATTTGCCTGACATATCACTCACGTAACAAACAGTTTTTGTAAATAAGGTGTTAAAACGCTTAAAACAGAATCGCTGAAGGATGGAAGGTCTTAAGCGTTGAGAAAAACAGAAGTATTTAAAACGGGGCAGAAATTTACGACTGAATAAAACGAAGAAAATCTGTGACTATGGTAAAATGAGACGCGACAACTTTAAATAGCCATTCCCATTTGTACAGAAAATTAGCAAGAAATTGGCAACTTTACAAATCAAGGTCTCTTAAGAAAATGACATGACCAGTAGATGATACACACTGTAAATGCCTTTATGTGCATTAATGTCACAAGCAACTAAAAGAATATACAAGATTAAACTTTTTATTTCAGTTCACTCTTCGACTGAGACGTTAAACATTTAATCAGAAATAATAAAGGAAACGTGATGACAAACTCAATTAACCTAAAAACCTTTACAATTTTTTCGCTTTACAGAGAGACGTGCTGTGTGTGTGTGTGTGTGTGTCCGAGAGAGAGAGAGAGAGAGAGAGAGAGAGAGAGAGAGAGAGAGAGAGAGAGAGAGAGAGAGAGAGAGAGATGAGCGGAGGCGAGTTCCCAAAACTAATGAGAGAAAAGGAAGGAATAAAATTCCGCGACTTCCCCCTCCCGATTTCTTGGGCAGAAAAGGCGAAGGGGAAGAGAAAATAGCGTAAAAATGCAAATGGCGGCTCTATTCATAAAACGACACACATACGCGAAAAAATGACTTCATGTTTTCCTTGGGCGACAAAAAAATCAGTGGAGGGAGGTTATTGCATTTTACCTCATGCAATATTTATATGTGAATGTGTGCGAATGCTCGGGTTGGAGAGAAATGCGTTGACATGGCGACTTGAATAACTGACGTACATCAGTTATTAGATGGGTACCTTTAAAATGGTAGTTTATATATACATATATACATATATTTATGTATATAACATATATATATATATATATATATATATATATATATATATATATATATGTTACACACATACATATACATATATATATTATATATGTATATAAATATTTATAATATATATATGCATTATATATATATATATATATATATATATATATATATATATATATATATATATATATATATATATATATATATATATATATATATATATATATATATATATATATATATATATATACATATATATTATACACACACAGACACGTTTACTTACTGTGTGAAGAACACACAACCATGGGAAATCACTTAAAACCTAAATAACATAATTACATTACTGCCTTTAATATATGGCATACTCCACTACATTTAATAATTTATAAACTCGCTTCCGAGCAAAACGTTGCAGTACTATACCTTTACGTAATAAAAATCTATCTTTTTTTTTCCCCTGGCGTGTTTATGAATAATACATTTGGCGACTTCGAGGGATGCAAGTGTATCCACTCATACTAATGCTCCTTCTCTCTCTCTCTCTCTCTCTCTTTGTTTGTATGGGTATATTTATAAAGCACACACTCATATATATATGCATATGTATATATATATATATATATATATATATATATATATACATATATATATATATATATATATATATATATATATATATATATATATATATATATATATATATATATCGATTTCCTGATACCGGGGTTGGCTCCATAGGAAGAACGAAACAATGGTCACTGCTACAGTTAAGCTTAAACAAAAAAAGCTAATCACCAGCGTGTCCAACCCAACAACATAAATTGAGCCGTTCACCTGAATTGCATGAAGTCTAGCGTTTTCTAGACAATAATGACCTTCCTTTCCAGTACCTATGGAAAATAATCTACCTAGGTAACCTTTCCGAATTACCCACATTTTTTTGTTGTTGAGGTCAAGTAGATCATAAGGGAAAGTGAAAAAAATATATAAAATATAGCTATTTGTTTCCACTGATTATGAAAATTGTTAGTTTATGGACAATGGACAAGTATAAAATTTTCAAGAATGATGTCAATCGGTGTGCAAGACGCGACGTGAGTCAGTATTAGGAGTAAAGCTGGAAATGGAATTCTGGCTGGAACAAGAAAGGTTTGTTTTATTTATTAGAGAGAATGCAGGTATGGCCGAAAGCTATAACATACAGTGCCGGATCTTACTGGTAGCCTTAGTCTGCACAAAAATTTATTATTAGAACTGTGGGAAGAGCATTTTACTGTCCTTATGAATAAAGATTATTTGAGGAAGATGAAAAACTTTCCAGTAATTGAAGAACCTGTTATAAATATGTGTGCGCCTTCTTTATGTGAACCTGACAATATTACAAAGACTCAATAGAAGATACTGATAATATTACAAAGACTCAATAGAAGATACTGATAATATTACAAGGACTCAATAGAAGATACTGATAATATTACAAAGACTCAAGAGAAGATACTGGCTTTAGTGGAATAACAGCAAGATTATTAAAGGCAGACCCATATATGTAAAGGCCCAGGGATTAAAAGGCTACTTCAAGATATATGGAACACTGAAGATAAGCAGAGTAACTGGGAACCGGGAATAATAAAGGACAAAAAAGGAAGATGCAAAAGAATTACTACGGATATTTGCGGTATCTAACTTATTAGAATAGTGGCACAAGTATGCTGTGGTCATCTAGAATTAAACTGAAAAACCTCAAGATCTACAACTAAGAGATGAACAGACAATATTAAAGAGAAGTGGAGGAAATACTGACCAAACCTTTTTGACAAGTCTAAAGACTGATTCACATTATACCATCACGTCACGTCACCGTCCCATCAGCCGTGCCTTGTATTCACACTATCCATCACGATCTCGTTCATTTCGTGCCCAACCTTCCAGGGATCATGGCGCCTCACAGATTTAGCGTTAGAAACTTGCATTAAGCACCGTCACGTCACGTCAGAATATTCTTTCCAAGAAAACATGTGAAGCAGACGGCGTTCTAGTGCTTAGCAGAAGCGTGCAAGATTTACATTAACTAACTGTCCTTCGCAAATAACAAATGGTATTGGTCTTACAATCAGTGTTGCTTACTTTGGTATATCACTGGAAAATCAAATGGCCAATGATGCTGCCACATTAAGGTATCTGAGAACTGTTGTAGGTAACGATGGACTTCATGAAAATGAGCTTGGAAGTTTTGGAAACAAAGCCTTACATGGAACTACAAGAGAAGTCACAAATGTTCAGTAAACTGTTAACAGAATGTTGACTGATCAGTGCGTTGGCTGGGACACATTCTTCAATTACAGCCTTGTGTGTTACATGGGCACGCCACAGTTCTAGAGGAAGTGGGGAATGGAAAAACTTAGGTGGCTCAAAAATTATAAAGAAGCTAGGGATTTGCCTGGGAGAGCAAGAGGAGTTAGTTAGTTCGTTAGTTTCACCAACCAATTTTAATCTAATTGTACATCCTTCTTTCCACATAACCATGACATCTGTTTGATTCATACTTTTGTTAGCCACTTCTGCAGATGTTCATATTTCTCGCCTTTTCAGCTATCCTTCCACCAAATATGAATTTCAGCAGTTTGAAACTTTTTCCTCATTTATCGTTATTCTCAAAATTTATTTCGTGTTCTCATTTGTCAGTCTTTTCCTCACTGCCTTTTCTCATTTAAATGCGCTCAACTTCAATCATCTTTCTCCTTCCATCTTAATGATACATATTTTACGTAATTTTCGCCATTCTGACCCAGACAGCTTCTCTTTCGGAATGCCACTTCAGGTCAAAAACGTTCTTCTTATTCTCTGTCTTTGATGGAGAGATGGAGGGACGCCTTGGGGCCATAGCTATGGTCCCTACGTACTAGGGGAGGATTAAGTAGGCCGAAGGAGGGGGGCAAAAGAAAAGTAATAAAAAAAACAAAGGATTTTGCCTCCGTAATCTTTAAAGCTGATCGTGTCTTGAGGGTTTTAATTACACGAGTAAAAAAAAAAAAAAAAAAAAAGACGAGAGATTGGGGTGGGGATGGGTGGGAGGGAGGGGTGTGTCCAAGGCGGGTGGGGTGGAGGTTGGTGAGTAGAGTAGAAAGATTATGTAAGGCTTACATTTCATTTTGGTCAATCTATCCCACATAGAGGCTTATAAAAACGAAAGGAATATTAATAAAAAAACGAATCTCATATTTTATGATAATACGAAGGAAGATTTATCGTGTGACTTTATCACATGAAATATTTTTCAATAATGTTATGTGATTAATTATACATAATTCATTCCCATATGACGAGTAAATTTTATTATTTCGAGCTTTTGTAATCAAATATATTAAGGTCGAAAAATAACCTAGCCATTATCATCTTACTTTTTGGTAGATCAGTATACAACCATAATATGCACTTAAAGACAGTTTTATCATTTCTTTAATAGAAAAAAATATTAAAAAACTCATTGATCTCAGCTTATTCCAAATTTGCCTTGACTCTTTAATAACATTTTTCCCTTGTTTTAAAGACATCTAACAAAATCCAACATCATCAACTGACATGCTAATTTAATTTGATCTACTTTTATTGTTAAAATACTCTTTGATATGTATAACCCACTGTTTAATTCCTATTACATCTTAGCGTCTCACCAGAATGTTATTTACATTATCGTTTTAACTATAGCAACCCACAACCTATCTGACTTCTCAATGTGACAGCTGCGTTATTACAATTGGTTTTTGCTAATTTTCTTATTGGGAGTAAAGCATTTCGCGGATAAATCTCTTGAACTGACTGATAAAGCAATGTACAGTTCAATACATATCAAAAATGATAGGTAATTACTGTAAGCTTTTGGATTCTTCACTGAATGTTCAAGTGTGGGCTATACTGTAGAATTTTTCTTTACTTTTCAGACTCTGTTACTTATCAAAAGGCTTGAGCCTCAGAACATCCGATAAAAGGAGGGTCTACAATGTAACAATTTTTTTTTTATCTACAGAGTCATTGCTGACAGGCGGACAAAATATTCCTGGGTTAAACCTCATTATTATCTTTCTCGACAGTAATATGTTTGGTCATTCTCTGGATGGGTAACCATCATTAAATACCAGATGAAAACGCCACATAAGCATCCGTGGCCACTATTGGAACTCACTGCAACACCGTGGCTATTCGGATTGGCAGTGAGTCACACTGAGGCACGAAACAACGAAGACTGCTCGATCTGCCCGGTTTAAACGAGGCCACTAAAGTGTAATTCCCGGCCAGCCGGCTTCGAAATGGGAACATCAACATTTTAGATTAACTGAGAGTTAGTCAATAGACTGAGTAACCCTATCGTATTTCTAATTACGTACCTAATTGCCCAAATAAACGTTGTTCCGTAATCCGCAGGAATTGCCTCTCGCTTATGATTAGGGTTGTTATGGGATAATGAACCATAATTTGTGTGGGCCTTTCTTTTACATAAGCGTATCGTAGGCTATCCAAATCTAATTCCCCATTATGCACCGTAATAATAGTGGTGATATATTACCGGAGGAATGGGCAAATTTCAGTCCTTATAACTGAGCGGTTATCAGTTTCGCAGTGCGAGAAATCTGAATAAATGAATACATAAATATGACTAAATATATAAACAATAAACTTAAAAGTTTTTTAAAGGTTGTTAATTAGTAGGAGACTGACAGCTATTATCAACGTCTGGTGCACGCGTGGAAAATGAACATTTTAATGTGGTTATAAACAACTTTAATACCAATATAATTAAAAATATATATATCAAAATAAGCAGCCGCAACACTATGATGGATTACAATTTATCCGTTAAGCATGATCAAATATTACGGATACCTGGCTTTATTAGACACAAAATCTGTGCTGTAATTATTATTCAGGTATTCATCACATCTTATACAACGCATGGTCGGAACCAAGGTCAAGAGAGACAAGGTCTACCCAATTGGGTGGAGTCGCCTCCCGCCTGGGGTAACTACGTAGGCGATGACGTATCTCAGAGGTACCTGCTCATTACGGAAATTCATCTGCTGACGCAATAAGGAGGTAGACAAAGCTCCGCCTACATGGGGGATTATAGGGGAAGTGAGCAGACCTTCTCTTTCTCTTGGCCTTGGTCCGAACAATGTGGTTTGTCATCATCGTTATGAGAACATGTGTCATCAGAGGGTCATTCTGGCCGTGACATATATTTGGTTTCCTGGATTTGTCACTACACAGAATTTTACACAAAACTCTCAGAAAAGTTAGAGAATTTTTACATTTTTTGTTGTGAATTACAGAAGACAACATAACATACACTGACGTACTTGTGAATTTGAACGTATATATATATATATATATATATATATATATATATATATATATATATATATATATATATATATATATATATATATATATATATATATATATATATATATTCTTACGAGGTAGTAATGTATATATAAATACGCTTAATTGAGAATCTACCCAAATACATGTATACATAGGCATACCTGCATAAACTGGAACATGAAATTGAAATGGTTATTCGTACGTATGTATATGCTCACGTAAGAAAGAATTCAAGCGAGTATATTGCAACTAATTAAATAAAACATTAAAATTTAATCAATATATAAATTTTTTTTATTTCTATATATTAAAAATGCAAGAATGCAAACCAGCAAATGAGGTAATTCACCCACGCGTAAAAAATCGGTAACCTTTACAAGAAGTAAAGTCATAATTGAATACAGAATCTCCCTCGTATGACAACATAATAAGAAATAAATAACGAAAAGGGAAATCTAATTTTTTTTTTGTGGTTTAGTTTTTAATTTCATTTGGGGGACTGTGAAATAAGAGGCAGTAAAGCGCAGGCTGCTGTTGCAGTATTGCAGAGGGGTAAAAATATGGATTCATGATTCACTTTTCTTATGATTATGCGACGTCATAATGAGACTTTCGAGGTTTTAGCGGCTGTGTTTCATTAATAATAATAATAATAATAATAATAATAATAATAATAATAATAATAATAATAATAAGAGGTAGTACAAGTAGCGACACAAAGAGCAAATAAATTAACATTAATCTTCCTTAATATCTATATATTTGTTAGAAATTATTACAGTACAAATATCAATAACGATAATTACAGTTCAAGAAAATTGCGAGCAGTAAGTTAGGTTAAGATATTTTTTATCCCAAGTGAGTTAGATGTATAATAAGAAATTTACACGTTTAATAACAAATTTATACGTTTAATAAGAAACTGACAATATGCAAACTGAAAGTTGAACGGTAATCTTTCTTTTTCGAATATCGTATCTTATTCAATTTTACAGGGATGCAACAATACAATTCAACAGAAATGTCAGAACAAGTGGAAGTAAAAAATAAAACTAAGGAGTTCTAAATAGTTAAACCCCAGGTTAAATTTCATTAAATAGCGGGAACGAGGAAAATTTACGAGATGTGTGTTCAATTTCTGTCCTCTCATGCCGCTGAAAAGCTAAAATTAGAAACTGCTTCTTTCTCTGCAATTACTTATTTTTCACAGAGTGACATTTTAGTAGACAGAAGAATGATTCTTGGTCTTTTTCAATATAATAATAATAATAATAATAATAATAATAATAATAATAATAATAATAATAATAATAATAATAATAATAATAATAATAATAATAATAAGGTCGCCACCATGCAAAATCACGACTTGCCAGTTTTGGTCTCTATTTCACCATAATAAAAAGTCGATTAGCCTGTTTGCATAGGACAGCGTTGACTAAGTAAGTATATTTGCGTTCGGTACTGAGAGAGAGAGAGAGAGAGAGAGAGAGAGAGAGAGAGAGAGAGAGAGAGAGAGAGAGCTGGAGGAAGGACAGTAATAAATCAATAATCGAGATGAAATCGCTCACATTCCATATATATATATATATATATATATATATATATATATATATATATATATATGAAATATACATTTAATATATATTTATATATATATATATACTGTATATGTATATATATATATATATATATATATATATATATATATATATATATGTATATATATATATATATATATATATATATATATATATATATATATATATATATATATATATATATATTAAATGTCAAAGATTTCAACTCGATTATTGATTTATTAGGTCCTTCCTCCAGCTCTCTCTCTCTCTCTCTCTCTCTCTCTCTCTCTCTCTCTCTCTCTCTCTCTCTCTCTCTCAGTACCGAAAGCAAATATACTTACTTTGTCAACGCTGGCCTAAGCAAACAGGCTAATCGACTTTTCATTGTGGTAAAGTACACTAAAACTGGCACGTCGTGATTTCACATGGTGGCGACCTTATTATTATTATTATTATCATTATTACTCTCCTACTGAAAAAGATCAAGGAGCATTCTTCTATCTATTAAAATGTCACTCTGTGAAGCCGATCGAGACTACAAAGTCTACCCCAAAGCAAAATCAAAGACCTTCAAAAAGAAGGCATCGTGCTTACCCCTTACAAATGGCAAAAAAGCACGTTAAAAGAAAAAAATATATATATATATATATATATATATATATGTATAATATATATATATATATATATATATATATATATATATATATATATATATATATATATATATATATATATATATACATATACAGTATATACTGCATAGGCATAAAAATTTTTCTAACACTAATCTGTCTCCTTAACAACGAACACTTCCAGAGGAAAAACAAAACAATAACAGTTACTTCATATTTTAACTGCCGAACCGTGGATGAACCACGGCGCAGAAAATTCCCCGCTGGACAAACGGCGCCTTCTACCTCTTTATCTAGGATGCATCCTCACACTCCCTGGATTTTAAGGCCCTCTCTTTACAGCACCTCTTCCACTCAAAACTTACACTCAACGAATTATACACTATTTTCAACACCATCTCAAAACACCCTGACCCATCCTCGCATCTGCGCTAAACTTTCAACCTGATCTGGGTCTCCGAACAACATCGCCTTTACCAGGCATCCCAACCATCTTAATACATCAGAAAAATGATTCTATACAAACACATACTCTCATTCGGACATACCTTACAAAAATTACTGAGCCACTCCAATCACACTGTCACCAACATACTTCAGCATCTCTAGTGTAAGATCCTTTACTTTACCCTCTTATTGCTGGCCTCAAGTTCTCAACAGTCATTTTCACAAGCATTCTCAATTTTGCATAATTCACCTCAGCCATTATCTAATCTTCCACATTCAAGGAATCTTCAAAATGCTCACTCCACCGACCTTAGACTGCATTCGCTTCAGGCGCCATCTCTCCACTTGCATGTAGTCATCTGAAAGTCCTATATTCCTTAACCTATATATCAGCAATATATATATATATATATATATATATATATATATATATATATATATATATATATATATATAAATATATATATATATATACACACACACACACACACACACATATATATATATATATATATATATATATATATATATATATATATATATATATATATATATCTGCACACAAGCGTATATATAAATTGGACTCATCGGGATCGAACCCCGGTCTCTCAAATGGAAGGCCTGGAAGCCACCAGCCGAACTGGCTCTTATTTGAGAGATCGGGGTTTCGATCCAGATGTGAGTCAAAAATTTATTTCTGTGAAACAAGTGCTCATGTGCTGATATATATATATATATATATATATATATATATATATATATATATATATATATATATATATATATATATATATATATATATATATATATATATATATATATATATATATATATATCTATATATATATATATATATATATATATATATATATATATATATATGTATGTATATTATACACCACAAACGCACCGATCCATTTATGCAAATTCCTGCGTTCATAAATATGCAGAGTTACTCCAAACCGCTCATATATTAGCATGAAAACGCGCGTATCTATTTCTGACGTATTGTGCGTTCGAATGCATAAAATGTATTTTAAGCGCAGTGGGAAAATGTATGCCCCGCCACCTTAATTAAAACGTCACCAGGACATTGCTCGAAGCTTCTCTTTTTGATTTACCAGGTGTCAGAGAGGGTGGCCCAGAGAGAGAGAGAGAGAGAGAGAGAGAGAGAGAGAGAGAGAGAGAGAGAGAGAGAGAGAGAGAGAGAGAGAGAGAGTGTTCACAAAAACCGGCGGAATAAAAGTGAAGATTTCAAGACTAGAATTGTAAGGTATTGCAACAGAGCTACCTAACCTGTGAGTTTTGATGTCAGTAATTCATTAAATTCTTCTATTTGTGGTTATATAGTTTCTTTAAAGCTTTAGCAAACTCTGTTGAAACGATTTTGTATCTACATAGTTCCATCATAATCTTAAATAAGTACAACTTCATTTAATGAAAACCTTTCTTTTACAGTTTCTACTTGTTATTATTACATCACGCATATAGAAACCAATCTACTAATCAATGTTGTTATTTCAGAAGGAAATTTTTCTTTCTCCTTATTTCAAATAAAATCTGTACTTCATAAACCTAAATTTTTATAAGACCAACAGCAGATAATTCATTCACTTTTCCAACAAAGGGAACTTTAAAACAGAAATAAACAAATTTCTTAACCAAAAAATACCTACTCTGAGGATAAAATGGTTAACTTACTTGAAGAAAAAAAATTTCTAAACACAAACAGTGAGCGAATAATTACATTAAAAGTTCGGTAATTACATTTAAGTTTAGTAGCAGAACTTACTGAATATACAATTATGGCAAAATATTAAGATAACTGACTTTTGTATTTTACCTGCAGACTCGTTGAAGCAACATATAAATCTAAACATCTGGTCTGTTTCCGAAAGAGTTTTCGTAGTCCACTTACTTTAGTAAAAAATGCGCAAAAGTTTCTTCGGCACAATCGAGTTTTCTGTACAGCCGCTGCAGCGTATAATCAAGGCCACCGAAAATAGAGCTATCTTTCGGCGGTCTCGGTATAATGCTGTGTGAGCCGCGGCCCATGAAACTTTCAGCACGGCCCAGTGGTGGCCTGTCCTATATGACTGCCAGAAGCACGATTATGGCTAGCTTTAACTTTAAATGAAATAAAAACTACAGAGGCTAGAGGGCTACAATTTGGTAAGTTTGACGATTGGAGGGTGGATGGTCAACATGTCAATTTGTACCCTCTAGCCCCAGGTAGTTTTTAAGATTTGAGGGCGGACAGAAAAGTACGGACAGAATAAAGTACCGACAGAATAAAGTGCGGACGGACAGACAAAGTCGGCACAATAGTTTTCTTTTACAGAAAAGTAAAAACCTAACCGTAAAAATCATGTCTCATAAAATTAATTAGCCAAATTCATTCACTGTACACAACTTGATGCAAAAGTGAACAAACGGAACGTCTTTGAGGAAGCAGTAATCTGGCAGTTAAAAGATTAAAAAAGCTTATGTAAAAGTTAGACGTGAACATTTCATTATGAACTAAATCATATTTTCTTTAATAGGGTGCTTAAGAATACCACAGAGCCCGCAGTCGGCGGCCTTGAAAAATGCTTGGTTTAAATAACTCTTCGTATCTTAGGTTGAAACAGACCGGCCAACTCTTTCTCTCTCTCTCTCTTTGTAGTTGTGTATGTACTGTATGTATATATATTTTAATACACGCACACACATATATAATATATATATATATATATATATATATATATCTATATCTATATATATTTTTTATATTATATATATATATATATATATATATATATATTTTATTATTATATGATATATATATATATATATATATATATATATATATATATATATATATATATATATATATATATATATATATATATATATATTTTATTATATGTATTATATATATATTTCATATTATATATAACTATATCCACAAATATATATATGGAATATATAATAATGAATATGAATGCATAAATACAGGCAAATGCTTCAACTGTTTGATTCCAGGTGCATCTGTTCCTTATAATACCCATCCTCTGGGATATCTGTATATCGTCTGTCAATTATAAGAGCTTTCTTGTAACCTTACTTTTATATTTCTCATCAGGCTACTAGTAAAGGACCTTGTGTCGAAAGGCATAGCTACCATTCCGTTGATACACTTTTCCTTCGTGGCATTTTCCTTATATATATATATATATATATATATATATATATATATATATATATATATATATATATATATATATATATATATATATATATATATATATATATATACTATATATATATTTTCTATAAGAGATTTATTATTTTTTCCCATCTTTATATTTCTCATTTATGCTATTATTATCTCAATCTTCAATATTATTGTTTTGTCATTATTTTTTATGGTGCCGCCCCCTGGCCCCTCTAGTGGCCTAGTCCCTGGGTATTGCTTTCCTCCATATTTTTTGGATCATTAATAATGAACAAATAGTTGCCCGACATTTTACCTAACTAAAGTGTTTTTATAAAAAAAAAAAAAAATTCAGCAAGAAATTCACGACACTAGCAACTATCCCAGCAGTAATCAACCGTGAATATAACGTCGCGCCCAAATTCCCCTTAATAACAGCAAGCATCTGTCAAATGCATCAGCTGATTGAATACAGCACCGCAACCTATCCATCTCCTACTACAATATGCAGTGGCTTGTAAGGAGGCGCATTCCATTAACGCTATCACAATAACAACAGCAACCTTCTGTTGGCTTTAACCAGAAACCGAACGTAAATTGGTTCGCCTTCCCCTAATGGAAGCACTGCAGCCGGAAAATGACGGGAACTAATGGGAACCTATTTACCTGCCATGATAGGCTGTCGGCGAGTTATTATGGCTCTTTTATCGCTACCTGTGACCAAGGACGCGCCTTCCAAACGGACAAACACTGCAGCGCGGAACGTTGGCCCGAGGAGGTCGATTAGGCTTGTTTACTAACGGACGCGGCTTTGCGAGGAATAGATTCAGGCGGGATATTAGATGTTACTGATAAAATTTATGGGCCTTGATGATAATGGCGCATAGAATCAACAAACGAAATTAAAGGTTGGAGCGGAAGACAAATAAGAGATAAAGAAAAATGCAACTGGAAAGATTTGCGAGGAATAGATTCTAGCAAGATATTAGAGTTTACAGATAAAATTTATGGTTCTAGATGACAAAAGTATATAGAATAAACAAACGAAATTAAAGACTGGATAGGGAAAACAAAGATATCAAGAAAAAATGGCAATTGCAACGTCCGGAGAAATATCCTACGCTAACGTTAAGACAATTACCAATGGAGGAGGGCTGCCCTATAGAATGATCAGTCGTCATTTTTTATTAATAATGAATAAAAAGGAACATTTTAACGCGTGAAGTTTGCAACAGACGTCTCTTTTAAATGCTGTATGTAAAATGCTATGCTGTTAACTTTCCAGCAAAACTTGTACATAAGCGTTTCAAGAAACCTTCATTATGAACGTTTTTACGAATGCTGATATCATATAAAGCATTTCATTAACACATATCGTCATCGTTCGTCAAAAATTCAACCATACACACGTATCACACGCACATTTATTACTATCTTTCATCAAGACTTTTTCTCAAACATGTACCAAACACATTTGTCTATGAAATTCTATCAGGAACGTTTTTCATACAAAAGTGTATGTCAAAAAGATATGGGTCGAATAAATGTCCTCCGTTACCACCAACGATTACAACGTTGCAGCGTTTGCACCTAAATTCTTCTTAATAAAATATTAGTCATCAAGTGTAAAAAAAAAAAATTGCCAAAAGCTTCTTATAACTGCTGAACACATAAAGAATATCTAGCTACTATGCTGTTCCTTCAAAAAGGGAAGCTATTCTTAGCACATTTATCCATTCAAAAAAAAAGGGGGGGGGGGAGGTTGCTTCATACACAAGAACTGAAACCTCTTCTACAGCATGGCGATCCATATTACGCTTATATAAAAAAAAACATGAGAATTGCACTACTATTTACGAATTCAGATAGAAAAATGAGCGACTGAATCCACCTTACATTTTCATTTCCAACCGTTAATGGAACAAAGCAGCATCAGGGACTGGTCACTATGAGGCCCGAGAGTCGGTGGAATGAGCAAGTAACAGTAATTTGTTTATAGTCTACGTAACCACTTTTCAATCACGTTTTCCAACCGGCATTCATTTAACATATTCCATTATTTTACAATGATTTAAATATTGGCACTGCGCTGATGGCAAAAAAGACCGCAGCGTTAGACATAAAACGGAAAGGAAATAGAACTAAAAGGTTTCACATTAAATTTCACACAGAGAATTACAGTACACTACAGTACCATGAACATCTGACATTTAGAAACATGAATTAATTTATATACATGCATATAAAACGCCGGCTGCATACCTTATGTGTGTAAGAGGATTACCCGTCATTACATACAGTAGTGTGGTGATTCTGCTGTATAACCTTTGTCTTTAATGACTCGCTGAATTACTGTCAATATGTACATATACATACATACATACATACATACACACACACACACACACATATATATATATATATATATATATGTATGTACATCTGTGTGCATGTATTATTTATTTCCCTCTGAATTCGTCATGCCTAACTTAACAGGAAACGCAAAAAGCTTTTAAAAGTGCATTGTCAGCGGAAATGAACTTGTAAAAAAACAGCACAATAAAACAAATAAACAATGAGTTGTTTCAATATATACACGTATGAAAAACGTACACAAATGCTGTACATTGCAGTGAACACTTGCTATTTCCTCAAAAACTTACACAAACACATACCTATGTTTACGCAAAACAGGATACAAATTAAAACAACAAACATGTGCATATCCACTTCTGTGTCATAAAACACAAAAATTCAAAACAATATGCAAAAGCATATGTACCCTTTTATTCGCCCGATCTAACAAAGAGACAGTACACGCCCTCACATCCTTGTGCTTGCAGGCAAAAACAAAACATCCTCACTTAACCACAGACAAAAAGATACGCAAACACATCTTTCCCGGCAAAAAAGAAAGAAAGACCCAAAGACAACACACAAGCATACACGTTCTTCCTCGTTACTAGAGCACAAAGCAAAACGCAAGCAAGCACCAAACAAGGACATTTTCCACTTCGAAAGACAGTACACTGCACACCATTCACAAACAAGCGAAGGCACCCCTCTCTCCATCACGCAACCCGATAGCGACAGAATAAGGAGGAATTCCCGAATAAACAATGCATCTAGGACCAGACCCCTCTTCCTTCCCTCCCACACCCACCCACCCTCTCTTTCTCTCTCTCTCCCCTCGACTCTTAATTGGGTCGCCTCCAGCCTGCTGGGGTCCACATCTTCCCTACATTCCAGGGGAGAAACGACCTTCGTGAGTCATCCGAAAAGGAGGCTGTCCCAGCTTTTTCTTTTTTTCTTTCTAAATTCATAGTCAGTGACGTTGTCTCAGGCCCGACCTTTTCGGAGCAGAAGCGTAGCAAAATTTAGCATTTCGGCGGCGGGGTCATAGGTCAGAGGTCAACTGTCGATTTCCTTTTTCGGTTGTAAAGTTCAAATGGTTTGTGTCACTTCCAACACACTCGATTTTTAAAGGTCACCGACTCAAAGACACTGGGACATTGGTGTGTTTCCACGGGCGTGTGTGTGTATGTATGTGTGTACCGAGAGAGAGAGAGAGAGAGAGAGAGAGAGAGAGAGAGAGAGAGAGAGAGAGAGAGAACTTTCCTTGTTCGAGTCAAACCTGAGAGAGAGAGTTTTCAAATTTAAAAGAGAGGGTGGCATTCGGACGTGTTTCCAAAAATATTTTCATACCTTTTTAACTTAAAACAAAATATCATTCCCACTCAGCTAGGAACATTCCCTTCCTTTAAGGCAGTCTCTATATTTTCCTTTACTAAGGGCTACTAAACAAAGCGAATGATCTGTTCTCGTTCTTGTTTTTCTCCATATTCTGGAAGCTGGTTTTATAATAATAATAATAATAATAATAATAATAATAATAATAATAATAATAATAATAATAATAATACTGGAAGAAAACCTCTTTTCTTACACAAGGACTATGAAGCACAGTGTATAATGTAAGACTGAAACCTTTATACTTCTGTGATGGACATACAATCGCCTACATAATTCAGGGCACAGCATATCTAATTTTTAGATGTGAATATAATTTGTGCCAACTTGGGAGAACGTAGGAATTTTCCTGTTTTTATGGTCCAGAGACTTGTCATTTTGGTATGATAAATGTAATAAGTGGGAAATCAATGCAAATGGTGTCATACATCCAATATCGTTAGAGGAAAACCACAGTCTGCAAGTTAGACTCAGCACTTGCGAAACAATTCAAGTCTCAGAACATTTTGCTGTTTAATTTTTCGACTGACAAAAGTTTCCTTTTTATTTAAGTCAAGTATCATTATCTGATCATTATATATATGCTGAAATATTATCAATTTATTATTCTAACAAAAAAATTTTATATTAAAATTCTTCACGAATTTTTAAGCAAGAAAGAAATGTGGCATAAGTCATCTATGGACCGATTCCACTTTATTTGTCTTGACACCAAAATATCTAATTGCCTAGCTATAGAATGTTCACCCGCATTTATACAAATAATGAATATTTTCATTACGTAAGCTACCCGAGTAAACGATGAAACTCACGACACCATTATAATAATCACTATAACCACTAAAATATTTGGGATGGCTGTAAACATTTGATACACAGTTTCAGGATAAAATCAGAATATAATGTGTTCCGTAAATCAAGCAAGTGGAATAACTACGGTCATTAACCTGCATTATTACTAATGCAACAATTTCGCTAACACACCTACTGAAAGTGAAAACTAAAAAAAAAAAAAAAAAAAAGCTGAATTGTGAGAACTGAAAGTATTTTCATTAACATTTATGAGAGCAAAGTGGTGTTAAAGTTAGTTTTTAAGAATATGATTTGCCAGCTCTTTCTCTTAAATCAAATAAGTCTAGCCTTTAAATGATTAACCAACAGTATCATAACAGCTTGAGAGAAGACCTCTTAAGCTAAGGAACTCTAACAACTGACACATTAAAGTCAGATTTTTACAGCTGAATTGGGGGAAGTGATTATCCATAAGTCGTACAAACATCTGTGAAAATAGTTCTTTCGACGAATATTTCCATTACAGAATATATATATATCTATAATAATGAAACTATGATGATAACAGAATGTTCCCCCAGAGATCCGCTCAGTGTTGCCAGACACCACTTTACAAAGCAATAAGTATTCAATAAACAAATAAAGCTGTTAATTCACCTCAATGAATAACAGTAACTCTGACGTTAATAAACGCGCTCTACTTACAACGTTCCTTCGCAACGCTGGTCCATCATCTCACCTGAAAAGAAAGAGAGAAAAAATAAATATATCGTTGTAATAGATCAATAAGCATGATAACTAATGAATAAAAAGAATAAAATAACAAAACACACTGGTCTTGCCCATACATGAACTTCAAAACATTGTCCCATTGATGTTATGAAAGCTGAACGAAAATTAAAAATAGCATATTACCAAGACGAACCTAAGGAATGTTCATCAATAAGAACCGCTTGCACTGACAGTCGTAAATTTTAGCGCTGTTTTGACTAAATTTCAAATAACTACTTTCTAAGATATGCCTTGGGAAACTTTCAAATGACTACTCTCTAAGATATTCCTTGACTAACTTTCAATTTACTCTCTAAGATATGCCTCGATTAAGTTTCAAATAAAAAATATGCCTTGGCAAACTTTCAAATGACTACCCTCTAAGATATGCCTCGATTAACTTTCAAATAATTACTCTCTAAGATATGCCTTGACTAATTTTCAAATAACGACTTTCTAAGATATGCCCTGGCAAACTTTCAAACAAGTACTCTCT
>NC_089760.1:33577500-33590000 GCF_040412425.1 Macrobrachium rosenbergii
CTCTCTCTCTCTCTCTCTCTCTCTCTCTCTCTCTCTCTCGTTTTCCAGATCAAAAATAAAAACTAATATATTTTCTCTAATATACTAACCTCTTCTTCTCTCTCTCGTTTTCCAGCTATCAGAAAATAAAAAAAACTAATATATTTTCTCTAATATACCCTCTTCTCTCTTTCTCTCTCGTTTTCCAGCTATCAAAAATAAAAAACTAATATATTTTTCTCTAATATACTAACTCTTTCTTCTTTCTCTCTCGCCAACTATCAAAAAATAAAAAACTAAAATATTTTTCTAATATACTAACTTTCTCTCTCTTTCTCTCTCGTTTTCCAACTATCAAAAAGAAAAACTAAAATATTTTTTCTTAATCAGCTCTCTCCCTCTCTGGTCTGTTTTCCAGCTAAAAAAATAAAAACTAATATATTTTTCTCTAATATACTAACCTCTTCTCTCCCTCTCTCTCTCTCTCTCTCTCTCTCGTTTTCTAGCTAATATTTAAAAATAAAAAACTGGACTAATATATCTTTATATTAACTCCATCGCTCCCTTACGTTATATACGAGATGAAGTTCAGACTACAGCAAGGTGCACTGTTGGCACTCCCCCCCCTCCCCCTTTCGGGGACTAACGGAATTCAAAGAAGCCCCACAGGAAAACCCCTGGTACCTAGGATCACAACGAGACCGGAAAACCACAACAGTTTTGAGCCGAAGCTTGTTTTAGAAATCTCATCGAACCGCTCCTGCTCAGAAGGTAGTCTCATCGTATCAGAATACAAGAAGCCTTCGAGCGTGATGCCTCTGTTAATAACTGATAACAAAAGCGTTCCCCGACTACTTCGACAAGAGAGAGAGAGAGAGAGAGAGAGAGAGAGAGAGAGAGAGAGAGAGAGAGAGAGAGAGAGAGAGGCTTCTCGGGTTCCCACCAACTCCTACATACCAGCTGGGCCATCCGACCGGGAAATTACTAGGCTTACACAGAGATGAGAGTTGCAATGTTTGGTGTCGATAGCAAGGGGTGGCGTAACAGGAGGATGGAGGATGGCGGGGGTGGGGAGGAAGGCTCCGGGGTGGGAGGACGCCTTGAAGGCAGGAGGATAAATGAGTTGTGTAACGGTTATTGATAAAAGATACGATGATGGCTCAGGCTATTAATGTGAGAGAGAGAGAGAGAGAGAGAGAGAGAGAGAGAGAGAGAGAGAGAGAGAGAGAGAGAGAGAGAGAGAGAGAGAAAGTGGGAGTTTCTGCCTTGATATATATATACACACACAGTGTATGTGTGTATTCGCAAAAATGTAGCAAAAATCAAGAAAAATTCCTTGAAACTCCTAGAAGACACAATTGAGAGAGAGAGAGAGAGAGAGAGAGAGAGAGAGAGAGAGAGAGAGAGAGAGAGAGAGATAGATATATATATATATATATATATATATATATATATATATATATATATATATATATATATATATATATATACACACAGTATATACAGTATATGTGTTCACAGTATATAAAAATTGCAAGAAAATACCTTGAAACTCCTAGAAGTACACAATTGTGTCTTACAAGGTACAAAGTCCTTAACAAACACTCAGCTCTCGCCTACCAAGGGGGTCTGCTATAATGTTCAACAAGTGGAGGAAAAACAGGGTGCATTTACTCTTACCAGACACAGGTAAGGGCATTTGCTTTCTCATGCGCATGCGTGTACACATTATCCCGATTTGGCTTTCCATTTCTGAGACAATATGATTCTACCATAACTTTATAACGCAACTTATTTTCATAAAAAGTGTACTTCTTAAAACGGCATTTCATTATCTTCTAATAACTAAGGAGGGACTGAGGATATGGATAAACTCTATAGATCGAGAAATTAGGGTATTAGAAATTAAGAAGGAACTTGAATTCAGATCAGATTCACTACAAAAATGGAAATTATTCGAATGAAAAAATCCTAGATAATATTGGCACTGTGATATATGAAAAAAACAAACGCAAAGCTCACTAACCGATGGAAACAAGGAAAAAAAAAGCCCAAGAATAAGATAAACAAAGGATGAGTAAACACACATATTTTGTGTCATACACACCAAATAATTATATGGAGACAGCAGCACACGAAGACGCCTGAAACCAGAATAAATTCCCAAATGAAAGGCAATTATCACTGCACACAGTTAAATCAGGACAACATGCCATAAGCCATGTTATTGATCAATTCAAGCTGAAAGAAAAATACTGTGCAGCGTTTATATTAGTGAAGTATCGTAGTACCATGGTTAATTCGCACCAGTGAGTACATAAATGCATTGGTAATGGTCATTTTATGTAAAAAAAAAATGCAAAAAAAAAAAAAGGTAACAGACGATCAAAGATTTAATCCGACATCAAAACCCGACTTTTTTCATACTTTCAAGTAAAAACACGATTTTTTTCATACTTTCAAATAAATACCCGACTTTTTTCATACTTCGCAGTAAAAACACGACTTTTCATGCTTTCAAGTAAAAACCCGACTTTTCATACTTTCAAGCAAAATCCCCACTTTTTTTATACCTTCAAGTAAAAACCCGACTTTTTTCAAACTTTCCAGTAAAATCCCCACTTTTTTTATACTTTCAAGTAAAAACCCAGACTTTTTACAAACTTTCCCCGTAAAATCGATTTCACTTTACCTTGTGAGTAACTGACGCCCACAGAGAATCATCTATCATCAGTGCACCTGCCTCGGGCCACGATTGAAATCTAAGCCTTCTGGGGACTGATAAAGAAAATTGACTGTGGGCTTTTTTCACTAAGATATCAAGAGAGCTACGTTGGTTTCGACTCTGCTGTAAATATTCCTGTCGAGGTCAGAGTCTGTACTCCGAATCGAAAGCACCCTACCTCCGCAATTATGGCTAAGAGCTATATTTGTAACAATCGATATTCTATAGTAGTTTTGTCAGTAATTAACACGTGATATTTTTATACTTTTACATATTAATCCACTAATACAACGTGTAGCTTATCTACAACGTAAATTAAACAAAATATTAAAGGGTACTTGTAGGTTAATATTGATATTTGTGTATAAAAATATATAAATATATACACGTGTGCTTGTCTATCAGTCTGTCTAACTATCTATCTATCTATCTATCTGTATATATATATATATATATATATATATATATATATATATATATATATATATATATATATATATATATATATAAAATCGTCCACAGGTTAAATGTAAAAGAATTTCACAAGACCTGAGAAAAAGAAGACAAATTCTCGACCAATGGCTCCATTGGTCCGAAGACCGGGCAGCCATTCCCTTAATGGCTGAGACTCCTTCGCAAATCGAGGCTTTTACACAAACTGCGACTTAACAAGACTGATGGAGATGAACTAAATCACCGGATAAGGCTTTCAAATGACACCCGACTGTGAGATAAAAAAATATATTCTTTTTCTTCTTTTTAGTTTTTAGTTTTCTGTAAAAGAAAACTATTGAGATGTCTTTGTCTGTCCGTCCGCAGTTTTTCTGTCCGCCCTCAGATCTTACAAACCACTAAGGCTAGAGAGCTGCAAATTGGTATGTTGATCATCCATCCTTCAATCATCAAACACCAAATTGCAGCCCTCTAGCCTCAGTAGTTTTTTTTATTTTATTTAAGGTTAAAGTTAGCCATAATCGTGCTTCTGGCAACGATATAGGATAGGCCGCAACCGGGCCGTGGTTAAAGTTTCACGGGCCGCAGCTCATACAGCATTATACCGAGAACACCTAAAGATATGTCCATTTTCGGTGGCCTTGATTATATGCTGTGGCGACTGTACAGAAAACTTGATTGCGCCGAAGAAACTTCGGCGCATTTTTTACTTTTTTTTTATTCTCTATGAACAAGCATAAAAAAACTATATCACAACTCTGCGTGGTATGAAAATCGCCACACGCCTGGATTCTAAATGTGCTGATGTGGAACAGAGTATGACAGCCGATTCCTTCTGAGAGAAAAAGTTGGATGAATGACTGTGAAGGACAAAATGTGAATACGTCAAAAGTTGCTGAGAGATGCAGAGCTAGAAGGGCCGCAATATCAATCATCGAAAGAGGGCTTGCTCGATAGATCTAAGGATACAATATATGTAGAGAAGCTCGGTGTGCTGCTTATTAGTGTTCTCAAAAAAGTAACAAGTATAAAATGCACCGAGGTTTCTTCGGCGCAATCGAGTTTTCTGTACAGCCGCTACAGCGTATAATCAAGGCCACCGAAAATAGCTCTATCTTTCGGTGGTCTCGGTATAATGCTGTATGAGCCGCGGCCCATGAAACTTTAACCATGATGATGGCTAACTTTAACCGTAACTAAAATAAAAACTACCGAGGCTAGAGGGCTGCCATTTGGTAAGTTTGATGATTGGAGGGTGAATGATCAACATAGCAATTTGCAGCCCTCTATCCTCGGTAGTTTTTAAGATCTGGGGGCGGACAGAAAAAAGTGCGGACGGACAGACAAAGCCGGCACAATAGTTTTCTTTTAGAGAAAACTAAAAATGAACTCATGAAACCAAAAAGGAATGGATATGACACAACTGAGAGGAATATAAATATGAGCCAATTAGTCTATGCGATAACAAAACGGACATATCACCGTAAGAAGCTTATTCTCTCAAGTTAATCCAAAACCAAATAAATACACTTTCCGATCTTTTATAACTCTGAAGGACTTTCCATCGTAAGTGCAATGGTTTCCGAAAACTTTGAGACGTGTTCCCTGCAGGCATGTAAGTTTCATAAACTTTGAAATACGTTTCAATGCAACTGTAAACGCTGGTATGCCCAAAAGAATTTTACCTTACAAGCAGAAAACTGCAATTTTAAATGAACAAGTTTGCTTACACGTAACAAATTCTACCCATGTTTGAAGAATTCCCTCTTAAAAGCAGACTTTTATTGATTTTGTCAACTATTTCCCAAGAATATAAGAGGGGAGTGATTTTAAGAAATATGCTCCCGCAAGCGTAAAATATTCCATCTGGAGTAACGCTACCACTCATCGTATCTTAATGAGGAAGATGGCAATTAAAAAACAAAATATTATGAAAATTCTTTCAGAACAAGATAATATATACGATGAGTCCCAATGACCTTAAGAAAGTTATCTCAAAGGCTGTTAACAAAATAAAATAAGTAAAAAATGCGCCGTAGTTTTCTGTGCAGTCGCTACAGCGTATAATCAAGGCCACCGAAAGTAGATCTATCTTTCGGTGGTCTCGGTATAATGCTGTATGAGCCGCGGTCCATGAACTTTGACCACGGCCCGATTTTGGCGTATCCTATACCGTTGCCAGAAGGACGATTAGGGTTAAATTTAACCTTAAATAAAGTAAAAGCTACTGAGGCTAGAGGGCTGCAATTTGGTATGTTTGATGACCGGAGGCTGGATAATCAAAATGCCAATTTGCAACCCTCTCGTCTTCGTAGTTTTTAAGATTTGAGGGCGGACAGAAAAAATGCGGACAGAAAAAAGAGCGGACGGACAGGCAAAGCGGGCACAATAGTTTTCTTTTACAGGAAAATAAAACTAATGAGTAAAGAATTACGTGAGATCATCTTTTGATGAAAAGATGAAAGAGGAAATATGAGTGACGCCTCAATTTAAAAGAAGAGGTTCCGTAGAAGGAAGTCTGAAAAACGAACAAAGTGTTTGTCAATGTTAACGACATCCAGCCTAACTAGGATGAAGGAACATACAAATTCATTCGGTATCTCTTATATTTGCGTTGATATTTTTTTTATATCTTTTCACTGAAATTTTCTTTAAATAAATTCCATGCCACTTAACAAAAGCCTCGCTAACCGGACACATCATCCCGAAATGTTAATGTTGATAAAATTTTAACATTTCTGCTAGAGAAGAAAGTTTTGCCGCACTCTTTGATTCTCTTTATTGCCGAAAGATAAGAGAGACAGAGAGAGAGAGAGAGAGAGAGAGAGAGAGAGAGAGAGAGAGAGAGAGAGAGAGAGAGAGCGATTATCACTGAGACAGCTAGACAGACATAGTAAATAGCAGGGACTGATAAATTTGCTAATTTTACACACACACACACACACACAGAGAGAGAGAGAGAGAGAGAGAGAGAGAGAGAGAGAGAGAGAGAGAGAGAAATTATTATTAAGACAGTTAGACAGAATGGTAAATATCAGAGATAGATAAATTTGCTAATTTTACACACACACACACAAAGAGAGAGAGAGAGAGAGTAAAAAAGTATACCTTAGTTTAACCAGACCACTGAGCTGATTAACAGCTCTCCTAGGGCTGGCCCGAAGGATTAGACTTATTTTACGTAACTAAGAACCATTTGGTTACCTAGCAACGGGACCTACAGCTTATTGTGGAATCCGAACCACATTATACAGAGAAATGAATTTCTATCACCAGAAATAAATTCCTCTAATTCTTCATTGTCCGGCCGGAGAATCGAACGCGGGCCCAGCACAGTGCTAGCCGAGAACGATATCGACAATCCAAAGAGGAGCTGAGAGAGAGAGAGAGAGAGAGAGAGAGAGAGAGAGAGAGAGAGAGAGAGAGAGAGAGAGGTCACCTGCCAGGACGAAAAAATTGTAACAAAATTACAATAAATATGAACACGTAAAACGTACCTGTTCATTTCTGTAAGTCGTCAATCATAATTTACTGGCCGCTTTTATTCTGCCTTTTTATCCCGGTGTGTTACAGTTTTCTCGCTGGAGCCTATCTGCGGTGGTTCGAATCTTGCCACGGAAAAGTGAAAGATGCTTAGTCAATCGGATGCCAAGAAATTAAGAGGTCATTTTGGCTATTAAATTACACACGCGCAAACACGCATTACATATATATATATATATATATATATATATATATATATATATATATATATATATATATATATATATATATATATATATATATATACCTCATTCAAACTGCATATATTTATTCATAGCTATTAGATACCATATATATTGTGTATATATATATAAGATATATATATATATATATATATATATATATATATATATATATATATATATATATATATATATATATATATATACAGTATATATACTATCTACTTATATATATATATATATATATATATATATATATATATATATATATATATATATATATATACTATCTACTTCCTTTCTTTCCGTCTCATTCTCATTCCATTTGTCTTTTAATTACGGGGAAGAGGCAAACAAATAAAACCAACGGCCGAGATTTCCTCAGACACGAAAGTGGCACTTTTGAGAGTAATGCAGTGCCATAATGGTAACTCTTGGGGTTCTTAATTACGTGAAGAGAGAGAGAGAGAGAGAGAGAGAGAGAGAGAGAGAGAGAGAGAGAGAGAGAGAGAGAGAGAGAGAGAGAGAGAGAGAGAGAGAGCCGTACACTTTGTTTTTTCTTGTTACTATTCATTTACAGGCTTGAGAATAGGGATAATGAGCATTTACATTAGTTTTACATACACATATCAAGTAAATACTCCTTCAAATGTGTAAATTAATGTAAACACATGCATACACACAAGCATGGGGTCATTCGGCGCTGAAAGAAAAATTGAGAATACAAGGTTAAAAAGGTGTAACAGGAGGAAAACCTCGCAGTTGCACTACGAAATAATCGTTAGGAGAGGATGGATAGGAAGGTGGAAGAAAGATAATATGAACTGAGGTACAGTAAAAGGAATGAAAGGGGTTACAGCTAGGGTCCGCAGGGACGCTGCAAAGAACGTTCAGTAATGCCTACAGTGCACCCCGTGAGGTGCACTGACGGCACTAATCCCCCCCTTACGGGAAATACAAAAGTATCGTAAATACGAAAAGAAAGAGGAAAGAAGAAAGAATTTATCCAATAACAGAATACATACAGAAAAAAAATCCATTATAATCAATACTAAAATCAGTTTTGTATATGAATGACAAAGCAATTAGGATGGAAACGATTCTCTCTCTCTCTCTCTCTCTTTGTGTGTGTGTGTGTGTGTGTGTGTGTGTGAGTTTGTATGTGTTCTCCCCGTGGAACAAACAGAGGGGAAACATTACCATTATCATCGTGTCAAAGAGGGATTAAAGCAAATGAAGCATAATCATGGAGGGTAATCGCCCATCACGGCAAACTGTGATATCCATTTAAGAAGCGGATTTCGCTAAACACGATTATGTATCGGGAGAGAATAATATATCAGCTGAATATTGAAATATTAAAGCGCATAAACTTCTGCTCTGCAGGGAATTGGGAAATAATCGTTCTATCTCGGGGACGATTAAAAGGAATAATCATTATGTGACACGAGAGATTTTGTGAGGACGTTCAAATAGATTTTAGATACGATTTTTTTATTAGAAATAACTTCTATTAAGTAATATTTGTTAAGTCGGCTGTTTCGCTCTAATTTCCCTTAACTGATCCTTTACTTAGAATAATATGCATATATATATATATATATATATATATATATATATATATATATATATATATATATATATATATATATATATAGATTCTCAGAAAGCTAACCATCCTATATCTAACTCAGCCACTATAAAAGGAGAGATAAAATTAACGCCAGAAAAAAATACGAAAAAACAAACTAGTTTTATACTTCCCTTTCGTGGGGAGTGGGAAACTTTCAGGTGCCTTTTATGAAAGTGTCCCAATAAATAATAATAATAATAATAATAATAATAATAATAATAATAATAATAATAATAATAATAAAATGCAAAACACTTCGTTCTAGGTTTTCTTCCTAAATAAGAAAAAAAAAAAAGTGCAAAAGCCTTCGAGAACATCTACGGGAGAAGTAAATGCACTAGACCTAACAATCGTTACACCTCTTTGGCGTAACTTTTAGTTCCGATTACCGTTACAATCTGAAAAATTTACGTCCCATAAAGAATAACGTACCAGTTTCTTGATCCCTTTCAAGAGAGAGAGAGAGAGAGAGAGAGAGAGAGAGAGAGAGAGAGAGAGAGAGAGAGTTTTATCTCCTAAATGGAAGCCATGTCGTACGCTTCTCCCTCTTTCCTCTATCTTTACACCGCATCTACCCTGATTGAATAAGTAGACGTATCAGACCGAATCAGATCCACGGACGGACGCCACATTGCAACCGCGAGGAAAATGCCCCTTCGCTCTTAAGGTCGACAGTCAGGAAGACCTCCTGTACGATTGTAGAACCTACAGCCCTCTTGCAGAAGAGGCCTAACGGTACTACAGCGAGCAGAGACAGGTTGTGGGGGGAGGCAGGAGAGGGTGGAATAAAGAAGGGAGAGACGGTTGAATAACGGCTACTGATAAGAAAGATTTATAGCCGATAAGTGAGACTGATTGATAAGTGTTCACGGGTGCTGCCGTTAGCGGAGTGCTTATAGAAAACGGTATCCAGTTGTGATTTCAACTGACAACAGAAAACGCTGTCGAATTTTTGGTTGTGAGTCAAACACAAATGTTATCAATAACTGTTTTGTGCTTTCGCTCCAACGGAAGACGTTGTAGAGAAGTAGGCTTGTTTTAAGTCTAACAGAAAATGTTGGAAAGAATTATTATTGCTTTGAGTCGACCACACGAAACGTGCAACACTGTCAAGAGCTGGATTTGTTTTGAAGCAAACAGAAAACGGTGTCCAGAGTTGTTCTTGCCGGCAGTCGAGCTAAAACCGGTGTTAAGAATTTCCTTAGCCTTTGGTAAGTGGAATAAAAGAATGAATAACATGGATAATTTGGGAACTTATGCGCATGAAGGGATAGGGTAACAACACCTAAGAGAAAATACAAGAAATAAAGACTGAAAAAGAACAACACAAACTAATAAAAACTATATATATATATATATATATATATATATATATATATATATATATATATATATATATATATATATATATTCTGAGAAAACCTATCAAGATGGGTAAAAATCATCAGTTCTCTATTTTCATAATTTCGCCATGAGATACATTCATGTGCCTATTCATTGTCGCTATCTGCAAAAATTTATATATATATAAATATATATATATATATATATATATATATATATATATATATTGTATATATATTATATATACATGTATATACAATACATACAGGGGTATATATATATACATATATATAAATATTTGTAACTTTACAACAAAAGTTATGATTATGATACTGAATGCAGCTGTGAAGGGAAGTGGTACAGTATACCATTACGTTTCAGACGTGTACACGTGTGTTTGTGTTGCGTCTTCGTGGCTGTTCGATATTTTTGAGTGATAAGTGAAGAAGCCAGATCACGGAAACCCCAAGAGATGTGATTCAAGTTCAAGAAAGACCAGAACGGGCCGTGAGTATAGTGCGAATTGGCTACGTTTGCGGATGATGCATAGTTAACATGGAAATGAGATGTGAAGCTGAGGAGACCAATAGATTGAAAGCGTTAACATGGCATGGGGAAAATCAAAAGTGAATATTAGTAAGCGTAAGACTATAAGGGAAAATAGTTGATATTTATATGAGACAGTGAAGCATGGTATACTCGTATATGGTGGAAGAATGGGAGTGACTGATTTGTTAATGTATATGGAAGAAAGTTGGAGTAACTTAGGCATATAATGCCATGATGTTGAATGCAAATGAAGGAGTATAGGGGGAATAAATTGCATGAGGTTAAGTTTATATATATATATATATATATATATATATATATATATATATATATATATATATATATATATATAAAATCTGCTAAGTAAAGGACAGTAAGTCGAAAGGCCTAGCACCACTCCGTTGTTTCACTTTCCTGCGTGGCATTTGGCATTATTTATATATTCATCAAGTTCCATATTTTCGTGATTCCTTTATATATATACATTTATATATATGTATAATTACATACATATATATATATATATAAACACACACATATATATATTATATACATAATCATACTATCATGTGTTTCAAATAATATATTTAGAATCAGCTGGTCACTCTATCAGATACGTAATTGTAAATAGATGATAAATAAAAATGGCTTGAGAGACATACTGCGTAACCCGTAAAACGTTTTCTCCTCTCGTGAATATTAATTTCAATCATCGAAGATGACATTCATTAATCACCTCAAAATTTACGAGAGAATTATTCAAAAGCTGCTCTTACAAAACGAATGCCTTCTTTTAGACTGTGTACTTAAAACAATAAATTCTGTAATAAAAAGAATGTAATTAAAACAGTAATAATAAAATAATAGTTTTGAAGAAATATTTGCATTTAATTTACAAAAATCTTTGCACACTCTGTATTTATTAAGAAGTTCATATCATGTTTAGAAGACCTCAGGAAGCTTTATTAGGTGACTATGTACCTCAGCGATAAGGAAGGAAAGAATATAGAATTTAGGCCAAAGGCCAAGCACTGGGACCTATGAGGTCATTCAGTGCTGAAACAATTGTTAGGAGACGATGGATAGCAAGATGGAAGGAAGAGATTATGAATGAAGGTACAGTAAAAGGAATGAAAGGGGTTGCAGCTAGGGGCCGAGGGGACGCTGCAAAGAACCTTAAGTAATGCCTACAGTGCACCGCGTGAGGTGCACTGACGGCACTACGCCCTATGGGGACGGTAGAAGGATAGGGTGATTAATGATTATGAGCAAGAATAAAGAATATTTTTTCTTCATGACGGTTGATATATTTTTCACTAGGCTCCGGCTCGCTTGATTGCATTAGTCTTGGAGATACAAAATACTCGAGGTTCATTGCCCTTTCTGTATGAGAGAGAGAGAGAGAGAGAGAGAGAGAGAGAGAGAGAGAGAGAGAGAGAATCTGTCAGTCTAATGTACTAATTTTTTCTTCCAATTAATAATAATAATAATAATAATAATAATAATAAATAATAATAATAATAATAATAATAATAATAATAATAATAATAATAATAACTGAAAGCTTCCACCGTTTTTCAAAACGTGGCTAAAGATTAACCTACCAAGCCTCGAACATTATTCTCCTGTTTCAAGTTTCAAACCTCATTTCTATTAATTACAAATATTGTTTCCCTAAGTTTCAAGTTTTATAATAGAGTTATTAAGTTCAATATTATCTCTAATGTCTCTTTCAAGCTTCATTTCCATAATTACAAATATTGTCTTCCTAAGTTTCAAGATATATTAATCTATTAAGTTTAATATTAGCTGGTGTAATGGTTAGTGTCGTGGAATGCCACTCAGATGTCGCGGGTTCGCGTCTCCCCCAGGTCGATGAAAAATCACTGGCTCTGCATCATGATCAGTTACTGCTGCAGTGTGGGATCTGCGGTGGCAGGTTGAAACCAACATTCTTTGGAAGCTTGAATTTCAAGTCAATGGCCCCTCTGTACTTGTTACATGTGAATAGGTTTCATCTACTGAAATAATAATAATAATAATGGCTTTTTCTAGACCTGGCCCTGTGGAGAGAAACAAAAGAGGAAAGGAC
>NC_089760.1:33595000-33607500 GCF_040412425.1 Macrobrachium rosenbergii
GTACGCGTGCGCGTAAACGTTTATGTAAATGGGGAGAAGTCTGAAGTGAATCAAGTCCCAGGTGGGTCGATGGAGTGAGTACTTTGAGGTGTATGAATCAGCCAGTTCTTTCTAGACCGTGAAATCAGCTCATGTTGAGGAAGTTTTCAGTACAGGCGGTTCATAAAACTACCACAAAAGTCATCAAAATCTGCATCTATAACAGATGCCGCTGTAACGGCCCTTGCTGCCTTCAGAAAGTCAGTCAATAACGTTTCTATCATATCACAAAGTTCTTAGCTTCAGCGAGTCCGCCCACAGCTTACGAGTAAGTGCAGCAACAGCTCTTAGGTCCTTATATACAATGCACCATTCGATTTCATCTTGTATAAGGACTCTCGACGTCCCAAGATATTGAGATTCCTTCGTTCTAACCTTTCTGATATTCAGTCAAACCAAGACCTTATTCAACTTCTTCCCGTTATGACTGTCCGTTCGTTAGGACAATTATTTGTCAGTTCGTTAGGATAATTATTAATGTGTTTTTAACTATACTCCCTCTACCAGAGGGAGCCACTGCAGTATACTTCCTACCGTCTCATATAATTCTTTCGATGGCTTTTCCACAACCCTTTCAATTTCATCTTGTTTGCAAAATTTATAAACAATAAATCGTTCCAGCACATTCCACAATTTTTCTTTCACACCACCAAACATTCAAACGTCAACAGTATATAAAGAAATTTGCTTTAAAACGGCAATAAAAAAAAATGCTGCGATCCGTCCTCTCATGACCAAATCAAACGGAATATTTCCCATAAATGATCATCTATCACCTCTGAGGCCTGATGTAATGAATAAGTAGCAGATTTTATGGAATGATTAATAATACATCAAAGCTAATTAGACCCACAGCAGGTTAACTGCACTCATCAGTTCCAGTCCACCTCCAAACTGGACATACTCGTTCAACATGCGTATGTTTGATGTGGCTCACGTGACGCAATCTCAATATGAGCAAAATGCAATGGAATTTTGAAAGCTCAACTTATTCTTTAAGTTTGCGGCTGCCTCTCACTATAACTACTGCCAAGTCTGGGACGAGAGCCACACTCAAAGTATAGCGGAACCCTTATTGTTTCTTTAAAGGGTATTCATATTTTCATTGTAATTTACAAAAAAAAAAAAAAAAAAAGCTGGATAAAATTCACCGACAGGGAAAAGTTGGAATTTTGACTCAGTCTCCTATTTAACAATTTATCAATAACAAAGCTATTGCCAATACTTCTGACAATTTTCTACTTGAGCATTGCGTATCCCTGAAACACTCCTACTTTACAGAAACTTAACATTCTGATCTGAAAGAAGCCCACCACCCTTATATCCAATCAGTTCTTATTAATAATAATTTTTCCAATCTTTTCGTAGCTGTGCTTCTTCTTGACAGTCAACGTCTATTTCTTACAACTTTCATAAGGTTTCACTTTATAGTCTCCTTTTTTCCGATCTACAATTATACACTATATATCATATGCGCTTTTACATGCCTTCATATGGAGAAGGGAGGGGGCTAGGCTTGTCCCCCCCCCCCATCCAATCTTTGAAACGAAAAACGAGTAAAACAGAAAATCATTAAACTAAAAGGCCCTAATTATGCATTACCATCTAGCAAATATAAAATAAACATTCGATTTTTCCTAGATAATGACCCCCAACAAAGTTCGGGGTCGTTATCTAGGACTAATATTTCTTGGGGGTCATTATCTTTATGATATTTACAGTCTTTTGTTTATGTTTTTACGGTAATCCCCAACGGGCTTGTACTAAACACGCCGCAAAGGTGGTTACATACCGGGTTTATAAAACCCTTGGGGGTCACTATCTAGGAAAGATGCTAAACATTAAAACGTTAACAATATACAAACAAAAAATGCGCCGAAGTTTCTTCGGCGCAATCGAGTTTTCTGTACAGCCGCTACAACGTATAATCAAGGCCACCGAAAATACATCTGTCTTTCGGTGGTCTCCGTATAATGCTATATGAGCACGGCCCATGAAACTTTAACTACGGCCCGGTGGCGACCTATCCTATATCGTTACCAGAAACACGATTATGGCTAACTTTAACCTTAAATAAAGTGAAAGCTACTGAGGCTAGAGGGCTGCAATTTGGTATGTTTGATGATTGGAGGGTGGATGATCAACATTCCAATTTGCTGCCCTCTAGCCTCAGTAGTTTTTAAGATCTGAGGACGGACAGAAAAAAGTGTGGACGGACAGACAGCGCCGGCACAATAGTTTTATTTTCAGAAAACTAATAAATCTGGTTTAAACCTGAATAACGCCCATGTTCTGCAATTAAAGCCACTCACAAGAGTATCAGCAATGCTTAAGGAAATGAAAAGTAACATGATTTGTCGGGAGATCAAGATTTTCTTTTAACAACCGACCTTCCTCCAATTAGGAGTCTTGAGTATGTCGGTGCTTTTTCTGTATCGGGTTCACACCCTTACATGACTAAAAATTAGAAAATGTAACTGTATAAAAATAGCTGGATTGGCACAAAACGTTGAGAAAAAATATATAAATAAAAATGAAAACACAAAACGTTGAGAAAAAATATATAAATAAAAATGAAAACACAAAACGTTGAGAAAAAATATATAAATAAAAATGAAAACACAAAACGTTGAGAAAAAATATATAAATAAAAATGAAAACACAAAATGTTGAGAAAAATATATAAATAAAAATGAAAACAAAACGTTGAGGAAAATATATAAATAAAAATGAAAACACAAAACGTTGAGAAAAATATATAAATAAAAATGAAAACACAAAACTTTGAGAAAAAATATATAAACAAAAATGAAAACAAAACATTGAGAAAAAATATATAAATAAAAATGACAAACACAAACAGGAGACACAATTGAAACAAAATACGGACGGTGACAATAAACAGTAAAAAAGGTACAAGGCAATAATAAAGCGTACATGCTGAGAAACAACAAGAAATTCATGCGACGAACAAACGAAGATATATCTTTCTCTAAGTGGAAGATTTTTTTTTCCTTGCCCCCTTCAGTCCTTACAATGGTAATTATTTCTTTTTATATCCCCCTTATACCGTCCCAGACAGATAGAAAACCCCCACCCGCTGGTAAGACGCCACATCAGTTTGTATGGAAGCCGCTATATTGCACGCCAATGACAGCAATTTTCCTCTGACAAAAGAAATTCACATCTCTGACGTCAGCAGTTAAATTAATGACGTCACTCGAGTTACGCGCAATCACAATCTTTCTCTTTCTTTCTTTCTCCTGAACGCGGACATACAACCATGATGGGTGAGTGTTGTTTTGCATATGTACATATATACATACACACGCACTTATATATAAACATATATATATATATATATATATATATATATATATATATATATATATATATATATGTGTGTGTGTGTGTGACACGAAACTGCTTTTGGAAAAATGCGGTTTTGCATGTATACTTTATAAATGCATACATACGTGTGTCTTTACATAGTATGTAGTATATGCACAATGGCCCGTTTTCACTCTTTCTCCTAAACGCGGAAATACAACTGCAATGCATATTAGTGTATGCATATATCAGTGTATATATACATACATAATTATGTAGATACAAAACTGCTTGCTTTAGAAAAACAGGGTTTTGCATACAATATACAAATGCATACATAACTTCTGGCCGAAAAATAATCTGATAAAAAAATAGAATGAAGAAATACAGCCAATGTATTTATACCCATTAGACTTTAAGCGAGAATTCCACTTTTTATTTGCACATCTGCCTTGCATAAAGAATCGTTAAAAGATGACTATAAGATGATTATTGATAAAAGAGTTCTAAGAGGGACCTAACAAACATTATTGGTCTGAAATCAAAATATTTCTTGATGTCGAACCTGGTTATCAACGATCAAGCAAACTGCCTCACACATTGAAGAAACACATCTTTGCAAGTGAAGTGCCAAATACAACAAGCAATTTTAGAATCAGACACATAAAGAGTTAAGCATTGTTCTTAAGAGATAGAGTCACAATAGCCAAGGTAACTAATGACACAGTGCGAACGTCTGAATGGGGTCGATCTCCCACGACAGAAAAGGTCATCCAGTCAGGAAGGATATTTTGAAGCATCTGTAGAGATAGGAATGGAATACAGAATTCTGACCAAATGGCACAAGCGCTGGGACATATGAGGTCATTCAGCACTGAAAAGGAAACAGAATTCCCTATCGAGAGGTTGGCAGCATTCCAAGGAAGGCCTTTGGCTATAATATTTTTTACAGTCTTTTATGCTGTTTTGCCGTTAATGCTTCTGATTGACAGTAAAAAGGTTGAAAGGTGTAACAGGAGGAAAACCTCGCAACTGCACTATGAAACAACTGTTAGGAGAGGGTGGAAAGTACGACAGAAGAAAGAGAATATGAACGGAGGTACAGTAAAAGGAATGAAAGGGGTTGCAGCCAGGGACCGAAGGGACGCTGCAAAGATCCTCAAGCACTGCCTACAGTGCACCGCATAAGGTGCACTGACGGTAATAGAATGAAAGGCATGTCTCTGACACCCTACCACAAATACCTGGTACGAGAAACCCATCGAGAACTTCTAATACTGTATATCCATCATAGGGAACGGGTCGACCGACTGGAGGATTTTCTTTTCCAATAGTCCTCAAAAATAAATCCAAAGGCAAACAATAATTACATCCATGAAAACAGAATCTAATGAATAATGGAACTGATGAGGCTATAATGCTCTCGTCGATTTTGGAACACAGGAAAAAGACTTAGAACCGCCTCTATTACAGCGTAATTTCAGATGGATATTATACACATAACTAATGTCCACATGGTTTACACACATATAATATAATATTCATATAATAATAAATATATATGTATATATATATATATATATATATATATATATATATATATATATATACACACACACACACACACACACACACACACACACACACACACACATATATATATATATATATATATATATATATATATATATATATATATATTATATCTATATATATATATATATATCACATGAATTTGAGCGATAGTCTTTTTTTAAGATGGACGAATTGTTGAAAAGCTTTATTCTTAATGATTCAAAAGTAAAGCAAGCTGTTAGATTTTTCACAAAGAGACAACTTTATACTGTGATTTGTAGTAACTGCACATTTCCACTAAGTATGATTTTGTTTTGAAGAATGTTTATTACATACTTAAGTAGCTTGTTGACGGGTTTTATTATCTGTGACCCCATATTGCTTTCTTATGTATGTTGTTTTCTTAAAACGTTCAGTACCCTGAAGATGACTTTGGAATAAAAGTTGAAAGTCTTGGCATCTTCTTATTTTCGTGTGAGGACTTTTTATATACTTCATCCACTGAAAAATTGTGGAATATATACATATATATAAGTGTGCGTATATATATATATATATATATATATATATATGTATATATATATATATATATATATATATATATATATATATATATATATATATATACTATATATATATATATACATATAATATATGTATATATATATATATATATATATATAATATATACACAGCCATATATACATATATACATATATATATATATATATATATATATATATATATATATATATATATATAAAGACTGAAAAACCCTAAAAGAAGACACTGACATAGTTAAGAATAAAAATGAAAAGTATAAGGCACACCGTATCTGAGAAGGGAGAATGATATATCTACGATACAAAGAGAGAGAGAGGGAGAGAGAGAGAGAGAGAGAGAGAGAGAGAGAGAGAGAGAGAGATGCAATGTCGACAACATTCGTAAACATACAGTAAAAGAGAGAGATTTTCGTACTTACAATCACAGCGAGGAGACTGTGGGTGGACGTTCGACTTTGTTTACAGAAACGATTGATGCAAAAACAATTTCTAATAAAAAAAGTTAAGTGTTTGTTTTATTTGGACGCCTTTCTCTCCTCAGGGTGAGTTTACTTTCCGTTCTCAGCTCCTTTGCGAGACTGTTGTCTTTTCCCCTGAAACTTCAAAAGTATTTTTATACTTATTATCTATGAGCATTAAGGTGTTTTTATTTTTTATCATCTTTGTCGTGTATGATCACAGTCAACATTTACTCAGTTTTCACCAATATTAAAAATGCTTCACGGTATTTTTATACTTATTTTCTATGAGCACTAGGGGGTTTTTATTTTACTTTTAACGATCTTTGTCCTGTATAATCACTATCAACACTTACTCAGTTGTCACCAATATCATCGATATTACCATTACAAATATGGGTGTTATTTATATCACGGTAAAGACCACAAAAATCTTACTTCCGTTGTGCATGGAGTTATGCCAGTGATAATTCCTTTAACAGGACTAATGAAAAGAAATCAATGATTAGTTGCCTTTGAAGAATTGGATGTTTAACCAACACGAAGAGTCCTCAACAAAGCTAATGTAGGAATGATTTCATAATAACATTGGCAAGTACACTGTTAATAAAGGCTGTAGATATACATCCACAAATAAATATGAATATTGCATGAATGCTTCTCATTCGCTTGGTCAAAAACACGATGGCTTATCTCAGTCAGACTGAAGGAGGCTTCAGACGCTGACTCTCATAAAGGAACATTATAAATGCAATAATATGCAACAAAACTGAACATTCTTTTTGATCTACAATAAGCTTTTTTCGTTCTTTCGTTTTTTAGTTTTCTGTAAAAGAAAACTACTTTGCCGGCTTTGTCTGTCCGTCCGCACTTTCTCTGTCCGCCCCCAGATCTTAAAAGCTACTGAGGCTAGAGGACTGCAAATTGCTATGTTGATCATTCACCCTCCAATCATCAAACATACCATATTGCAGCCCTCAAGCCTCAGGAGTTTTTATTTCATTTAAGGTTTAAGTTAGCCATAATCGTACTTCTGGCAACGATATAGGATATGCCACCACCGGGCCGTGGTTAAGTTTCATGGGCCGCGGCTCATACAACATTATACCGAGACCACCGAAAGACAGATCTATTTTCGGTGGCCCTGATTATACGTTGTAGCGGCTGTATAGAAAACTCGATTGCGCCGAAGAAACTTCGGCGCATTTTTCACTTGTTCGTGAATAATGCGCGCAGGTTGGCGCTAGTATGTGCCAAATTGAATAACATTCTTTTTATTCATAATTTATTTTTTTCATTCTTTCATTTTCTGCATTCGTGAATAATTCGTACAGGTTAGCGCTATTTTGTGCCAAACTGAATAACTTTTGTTTTATAATTCATTTTTTTATTCATTCGTTTTTTACCTACTGGAATAATTTGTGCAGATTGACGCTAGGGTGACTGGCTGTTGATATATGCCTCTGGCAACTGCATAATAATTCGTTTTTTTCGCTCTTCTGTATTTTTACCTTTGTGAATAATAATGCTTGCAGGTTGGCGCTAGTATGTGTAGCTGCTGATATATGTCATTGGCAACTGCATAATATTTCGCTTTTTTCACTCTTTTATTTTTACCTGCGTGAATAATAATAATAATAATAATAATAATAATAATAATAATAATAATAATAATAATAATAATAGATTTGATTTCAGCTCAATGCCATATACATGGAATATGCAAAGTAGAGACAATAACATACACAATCTGGATACATGAGATAACATGATAAAAAAATGATAAATCGGCAATATCCACACAGTTGGTGAAGAAGAAGTATAAAAAATAGTATTCGTAATAATGGTAGCGACAGCAATAATATTGAGAATAATAGTAAAACAAACATAAAAAAAGATAACAAATTAAAAAAAAAACAGATTGCACATAATTAATTTCCAGCTAGCGATTAAATATACGCCCGTGACAATTGCAAAGACGTCACCTTTCTGTCCTTTTTTGCTGCAGTTTTGCATCGTAGCTACAATGCACTAGTCAGATCGACGAGACCACCAGCGACGAAGATAAGGCTGCAAGAAAATCAGTGTGCTGCCTTGCGCCTCTTCGTGGATCCGGCTGTCAATCACGGTGAGTCTCCGCTGTAAACATGTGCTTCAGAATAATTGCTCTAATGAGATGGTGGAGATTCCGAGTGATTTATGATAATAGCTAAAACTTAAGGGAACATTATTTGATTACTTGTCTTAATAATGAATTTTACAAACACTATCTATCTATTTATCTATCTATCTATCCATCTATATATATATATATATATATATATATATATATATATATATATATATATATATATAATTGTAATAGTCATATATATATATATATATCTTAACTTCCCTCACAATGCCCTCTTTTTTTGGATTTTTTGGATACGCTTGTCACTACAAAGCCTTAAGATCCAAGTGCAAGAAATATGAAGAAATTGTGATGTCCGGTAGCGGGAAACGAACCCGGGTCCCCTAATCAAGACGAGGCCCCATTGTCGACCTACGGGCCATCAAAATTTCTTCATATTTCTTACACTTGGATCTTAAGGCTTTGTAGTGACAAGCGTATCCAAAAAAGTGCGAAGAATTTGAGAAGTTAAGAGGGCATTGTGGCTATTACAATTACATATGTATCTGGTAAAAAGTGACCAGTAGATTCTACACACACACACACACACACACACATATATATATATATATATATATATATATATATATATATATATATATATATATATATATATATACATATATATATATACTGTATATATATATATATAATTTAGAGGTATTCACAAAATATCTTTTCCCACAAAAACCCTATTTTTTTCTAGAAGGGAACTTAGAATTTTCTTTTGAGATGAATCGATAGACTAAGATCGACTGCCCTTACGAAGCTGCTTTTCTTTTGAATAAGTGTTCGTTCTGATAAAATCATAGCCCACGTTAACCAGCATTACATGGGAACCTTGTTGCAGAATTTTCCAACTCACTGCCTGTATTAAGGAGCGCGCCGATTTCTTAGCGTAAGTCAAATTGACCCTGTCAACGGATTGTGGGCGAGGAGCGAAGGAGGAGAAGGGAGAATAGGAATAACACAGGAAAACACAAGAGTATTCGGAGAGGGAAAAACTCTGCCAAGGCTTATCAATCCAGCCACAGGAATGTCTCTTCTCCCAAACAGGCAATACTCCTATCTCACCGTAATCATCTGAAGAGTTGTTGCCGGTCATGGGGCCTACTTTTTGCCAAATTTTTGTAATATTTCATACATTATTTATTGATATTAATTACAACAGGACAATCGGAGGTGAAAACCATATGTCTTTTTGTACCCCAAGCTCGACGAAAAAAAATAAGACAAGGGTCAAGAAGAGAGCTGAGTCTAAACCGTGAAGGCATCAAATAACCTGCCTTTTACAAGAAGAAAGGTTATAAGACTTAGGAAGAACTACGGCAAGAAGTGGGAATGAAAGTCACTGACCCATGCAATCGGAGGATTACTGAGTTTAACTGAGTAAATGCAGGAAGAGTTGTTCCTATTATCAAAAGCTCTTTTTTTTTTTTGCTTTATCTCTCCGAGAAGTACCACTAAGCAAAGAGACTATAAATACCAAGGAGTTTCCAACGCGTACGTGTAATTATTGCACCGCATGAACCTATCGATCAAGATGAAAATTAAAGTTGTGTGTTAATAGTAAATAGGGAAGAAATTAATGGAAAAATCATCTGCCTGACGATAGCGAGAAAATATAATTGGTATCTTGTCGCAGACGCGATCAGATTCTCAATAAAAAATATAATTAAAAATGGGAAATCATTTACAAAGTATAGTGCAGTAGTATTATATAACGTATCTTCGGAAATAAACCCCCGACTGAAGTTCTGAATTTTTACTATTATTTTAACGATTTCTGTCACTTGCAATAAAAAAGAACATATGTTATTACAGCTGGTGAGAACACAGGCCAACAACAATAAGACTCTGAAATATATACAGAGCTTGTTTTTACATTTTTGACATTCATATCATCACCAAACAAAATGGCTTCAAGATGCAGCACAGAGTGGGCCGGCAAATCTTTACTGTACCTTGCTTTTTATGCAATAAATTAGACCAAAGGATATAATATATATATATATATATATATATATATATATATATATATATATATATAAATATATATATTATATTTATTTATATAATACATATATATATATACTTATATTTATTTATATAAATACATATGTATTATATATATGTATGCATATATATACTGTACATATATATGTATATATAATGTATATTATGTATATATATATATATACATATATATATATATACATTGTATAAATACAAATATATACAAATGCCAGCGTTTGGTTATTTATGTCTGCATTTACTTCTCACGCTACAGAAATAAGTTTCTCACAAATGTGCCTAGTAACCACTCCCGTCCTCCCAGATCACACCATGAGATATCAGACAAATACAAACTTCCATTTCCCTAAAAATTCCATTTCTCTGTACGGATTTTTACCCAAATTTCAATGCGGGAAGGATAATAAGGAAACGAAGTAAAAGGAGCACAACAGAATGATGGAATAAGGAGATCGGATCAGCAATCTCCCAGCCTCATATTGGAAAGCACCTCCCAAAAGGAGACGAACGTGTTGTCGAGAGAATAATCTTCGAATACGAACTTCAGATCACTAGCACATAAGCAACCTGATTTTGTTCTCTTTCCATAAGGTGAATACATTCATACATTTCTACACAAACACACACACCCATATATATAACACACACACACACACATATATATATATATATATATATATATATATATATATATATATATATATATATATATATATATATATATATACACGTGCATATAATTCCTCCAAAGGGGATAGGGGAAAGGAAGCTCTCTCAAGCCAGCCCCAAGCCCGGATAAGAGACGAACTTCAGATCACTAGCATATAGACAACCTGATTTTGCTCTCTTTTCTTGAGGCGAATGCGTACATTCATACATACACATAAACACATACATACGTACATACATACATACAATTCCTCCAAAGGGGAGAGGGAAGAGGAATCTCTCTCAAGCCAGTCCCAGGCTCGGATAAGAGACGAACTTCAGATCACTAGCATACAGGCAACCTAATTTTCTTACCTTTACTTGAGGTGAATAAATACATACATACATACATACATACATACATACATACATACATACATACATACATATATACATACATACATCATACAATTCTTGCAAAGGGATAGAGACGAACTTCCTCACTAGCATACAGAACCAATTTTCTTACCTTTAAATGAGGTGAATAAATTTAAGCATACATACATACATACAGTTTCTTGCAAAAAAAAAAAAAAGACCAAAAAATGAGATGATGTCTTAAGCTTAACTTTAGCGACAGTTTCTTGCAAAAAAAAAAAAAAAAGCAATATGGTTAATGAAATGTTCAACACACCTTAGAGCTCTGGTGTCATCGGAAACTTCATGTATAGGTATATACGAATGAAGAGGTTGTCGGTTATATTCACACTTTGAGTTATTCCTTTTCATTTCGGGACCATAAACACTTACTATTTATTATTGGAAATCATACTCCCGCCACACTAAATCTAATCCAGACAATTCTTAAATAGTACATTTTTAATCCACAAACATTCAAAACACAAAAATTTAACTTTATTCTTCTTCAGTTTTTTGCGATATCAATTTAAGGTACGATACTGCAAACTCATTTCCCCAAAATCTGTTGACTATCGCACAATGCAGAGATGTATATGTACATATTGCTTTTACATATATCTTCACCCTGTCCCTAACTGTATACTATATGTATACATTAATATAGACATTTAAGTACTCAGCTTTGTAATAATGTCCTTAACACAAGCACGGTCCCTTGGGCGAAAAGGAGCTAAATATTGCTGTCCGGAAATTATTTTTACACATATGCTTCTCTCACTATAACACGGACTTGAATGTGCAGGACGCTAAAACACACACATATATATACATGTATATATATATATATATATATATATATATATATATATATATATATATATGTCATGTATATATATATATTCTCTCATATATAACATGGACTACATGTATATATATATATATATATATATATATATATATATATATATATATATATATATATATATATATATATGATATAATTTAAAAGGAGAAACGACAAGTTGGAGGAAAGACTAAACTCTACATGCACTATTCTCAAGCTTCAACGGCATTTAGAGAAAGATTAAGAAAACGTTGTCTAGATGGTGAGAAAATGTTTCAACGTAAAAGCTAAAGCTTCCTTTATAAACTACAACCGCTAAAGGAATTGCGTAATGCCTAATTACAGAACAAATACCGAAATACTCTTCCTTACCAGAAATACCTAACAAAGAAATACTGTTCACTGAAAAGTACTTT
>NC_089760.1:33612500-33615000 GCF_040412425.1 Macrobrachium rosenbergii
AAAGAATCATGTAAGTGAACTGGTGTTTTTTCCCCAAAACAATAAAGTTAATTAATAAGAATATATAACACAAAAATCCTTATGCTTTACGTTTGTGTATGAATATCTTATTGTTTTCTTTTTTTCACATACAGGTTTTCTATTCTTTGCTAGTTTGCTAAGCAGCATAACTGCCCAGTCGATTTGTTACGTATAACAATAATAAAGATACTATTAATAACTAAAGTAACTTTCAGTTTGGGTAATGTTTAAGTATTGGATTAACATGAAAAAGTATGTATGATGTATGTATGGTACACGTAATGTTTATAGTACTGGATTAAAATGAAAAAGTATCTTAGAAGATGCAAGTTTCTATTTCAGCAAACAAGACTGGCAAAAACTAAATAAAAAAAAAGGGGGGCATAAAAAAAAAGTAATGGCCTTGTTTCTTTAGGCGCCAGTCTCTCTGGAAAAAAAAGAGAGAGGAAAAAAGAGGAAAAAATATGGTGTTAATGGTCCAACCTCGTTAGGACAATTAGGCATCGCCATACGCCCACATACGTGATCCCAGGTTACAGAAATTTTGCGTAAGAGAACTAAATAAAATCATACAAAAATGTATAATAAAAGACATTATGAAAAGGTGCACTTAACCTGATTAAAAAACCAGACCTAAGAACGTAATGAAAATTAATGAAGTCTTACTAATAAAATCATGAGTGATCAATAATTTCAGGTGGCTTAAAGAATAAATTCATGGGTGATCAATAATCCCAGGTGGCTTAAAGAATAACTTCATAGGTGATCAATAATTTCAGATGGCTTAAAGAATAAATTCAATAATTTTCAGGTAGCTGGAATATCTTCAAATCAAAATATCATAACTTCATAGGTGATCAATAATTTCAAGTGGCTTAAAGAATAATTTCATAGGTGGTCAATAATTTCAGGTGGCTTAAAGAAAAATATCATAGGTGATCAATAATTTCAAGTGGCTTAAAGAATAATTTCACAGGTGATCAATAATTCCCAGTGCTTAAAAAATACTCTCATAAGTGATCAATAGCTTCAGGTAGCTTAAAGGTGATCAGTAATTTTGTAAAACGCGCAATAATTTCATGATAAAGTTAACAGCATCAAGAAGTTTCTAGAAATTTCACGAAGTAATGAAAAGGAGACGGGCGTGACTATTTAAAATGACGTTTTGAAAAACAAATGATAAAAAACAAACATCAGTAGTAAGAGATAAAAATATAATTTTGAAAAAAATCAAGTAAGTAGATTGATGAATACATCAAATCTTCCTTCAGTAACGGCTGAAACTACTCTGAATACGGAAAGATTCAATTTTCACACAATAAAACAGAAACAGAACATTCATCCAGGAACCAAAAGGACAGTTTTATAAAAAAAAAAAAAAAGTTTTACGACGAGAAAGAGTCTTATTAAAGATTAAAGGACCAGCTTTAGGAGGGGATAAAACACATTTAACAAGGACCAAAAGAAAAGTCTACGATGATATAAAACTGTTTTAAGGTGAACTCGAATGAACAGTTTCAGACATCATCATCATCATCATCATCATGTTGAGTGGATAAAAAAAAACAATAAAAATGCCAAGACTGAATAAGGATCAAGTAAAGGTGAATAACCCTGAGATGAGATTATGGGAACAGAGTGAAAAGAAAAGAAGAAATAAAAAAATGACAGAAATTGAGACTTGAGAATAGACAATAACGCTCAAAATATCATAAAAACACGCATCTTAAGAAAGAAGGATTATAAAAATATCCTGTGATTTAATTAAGAAGGGAAAGAAATGGATGCATTGATCGAGAGCTTACGTACCAGGATAGATAAGGATGAAAAAATCAGAAAAACATCGACATAAGATACAATAGAAGAGAGAGAGACAGGTAACAAAAAGGAAAAAAGAGAAGTATCTTAAGTCGACAAAGAAATAAAAAAGATTAAAGTAACTGGATAGAAAACGGGAGTAAAGAAATATCATCTGTCGACTAAGAAATAATAAAATAAAGTACCTAGATACAAAAAGAAAGCAAAGAAGAAAGTATCTAAATAGAAAAAGAAACCAAAGAAGTATCTCTTGTCGACTAAGAAATAAAAAAGAAAGTATCTAGATAAAAAAAAAAGCAAACATGTATTTTCTGTCGACTAAGAAATAAAAACAAAAAGAAATTATCTAGATAGCTTACTCAATGGATTCGTCTAAATACAAGAAAGAAAGAAAGGAAGACAGTGTATAAAAAAAAGCAAAGAAAGAAAGGAAGACAGGTAAAGGAGCACTAAGGGTCTTCCATTCACAAGAGAGCGAAGATATAAATTAGATAAGCATCAAATGAATGGCGCCCCAACAATCTTCCCCGGTCACACGCCCACACCAGAAGTCTTCCCCCGTATCTATTTTCGTTGGCGGCGTGGCAATGATTAGAAGGAAATGAATGACGCACATAGATCGGCTCTTTTTCACGATTTTATTTTTAGAAAGAATTCTTTT
>NC_089760.1:33617500-33620000 GCF_040412425.1 Macrobrachium rosenbergii
TAAGAGATAGTGTTTCATTTGCATCTGCTAAAACATATGAATGATTATTCAGTCTAGTAGAAAGAAAAAGTTTTACTTTAATTCACTGGACATTATATAAATTTATATATATATTACATATATATATATATATATATATATATACACATGAATATATACATATATATATATCTATGTGTGTATATATATATATATATATATATATATATATATATATATATATATATATATATATATATATATATATATATATATATATACAGCATATATGCATGTATTTATACGTGCAATTACCTGTTTATTATGCATTCATAAAAACTACATTTATACATAACAGTACACAGCTACACAAATATGCACAATATATTCAAGCATGTACACATTTATCACAAACACACGAACGCAGGTTCATGTGTGAGGTTTTGTGTACGAACTCGGTAACAGCGGTAAATTGCGACTGACAGAATCTTGAAATGAAGAATGATAAAAATCGTCTTTCCGTAAATGAGCCTTCCATCTGCCAATTACCCTCTGACCTTCCGGAATGACAACTTCTCAAAAAAGCTCAGCTTCATTTCCAATCGATTATAATTTTTGAAACTAAAGATTGTGGTGTGTTTATCGTGTATTGTTGAAAAAAATACGTTACATCAGAAAAGTCAGCACAGAACCTTAATTAGTTGAACGGGCTGTAATTTCCTTCTTTTGCTTATGTAGAAGCATTCATTTACCCTAAAAGAAAGCTCAGTGGGAACGAGAATTTGATGTTATGAAGGGAAAACCATTTCCAGGATTCTACAATTTTCTAACCTCCACAGAGCACCATTATTACGTGTTTATGCCAGAGCCTCGTCTGCGTAGCAACAGAGACTATGAGTAAACAGTTATTTAGTTCAGAGTACCTCCCAATCTCCGGAGCCAAATGAACGAGAATATTTTCAACAGAGCAAATACGTGCCACTATCCGGATTAATATTTTAGAGAGAGAGCAAAACGCATACGCCCCTTGTGTCCGAAAGTCTTCTAGAAATAAAACAGGAATACGGGACAAAAACTCTCTCTCTCTCTCTAATCATTAACCTGCAAAGCAGAAACTACTTCGATTACTAAGAAATACGAAAAGATCAAACAAAGGGAGGATCATAAAAAGAAACGAGAAAAAATACAAAAAATAGAAATCCACCTTATGTTGATACTGAAGGAAAAAACAGACATTACAAATCTTTTTGAAAGAAGAAGAGAATTTAAGACTGGAAGAAGTTTTGAAAATAGCTTTGCCCAAACAATAAGGGCTTTTGAGGAAAGGTTAAAATCAAATTTTTTCAATAACAAAAAAAAAAATGGCCTTCTCCTTAGGATGATCAATCACTTCAGGTTCAAGTCAGCACAAGAATAATTATTAGTTTTATCTATAAAACTACTGTACAAGTTGAAACCAAATTTAGCAAAGAATTTACAGAGAAAGCTTTCTTTCATGAGGAGTGAGTACATACATCCTCATGGATTCAGTCAGATATACACAATCCACAAGCATTATTAAAAAAATCGTATCATCTGATTGTAGCAAATGGAAGAGCTATAAAAGCAAAGCAATAACAACTATATCCGAAAATGTTGTTGGTTTAATGACCTATGAGCGGTAAAAATATAGTTATTGGCGATTATAATAAATACCTAATGCTTTAGAGATGTTCTAGTTTATTATTTATGTGACCACTAATAAAAGGCAGACAAAAAAACACACAAAAGTTTCCTTACGACAAAATACACACACACACACACTCTCTCCCTTACACACACAGACACAGGAGGACATTGGAAATCGGATGACATCGACGAGTTAATCCTCAGGCCTCTTCTTAAGAAGGTGTTCCAGAAAATACGACCACCAGACGCATCGCCAGACGGGAGTTAATGAGGCCAAAAACCACTAGGGAATTGCTTAACTTCCATCCTTCCTGGGAAACGGTCACCTGCATACCAACGGAGACTTACTGCCACACCTACAATTGCTTTGTATACATACTCTTGTAACATTTCATCTGTCTGTATTTTACCAGTGAACAGGGGCATAGAAGGAAGTGCTCGAAATATATGGTTGCAATGTTCAAATAGTGTTTTATTGGCCTTTTTTCTTCATATATATATATATATATATATATATATATATATATATATATATATATATATATATATATATATATATATATATGTATATTATATATATATATATACATACATATATATATATATATATATATATATATATATATACATACAGTATATATAAGTATCCTTTTATCTGTAATGAAGCGTAAAAGATATGAGGTTGTAAACCACAGTCCCCTCGCCCCGGGCCATTTAGTCCTCTTCCCAAAATGAAAGTCTGCCAGAGTGCCATGATTTTTATTCCCCGCCGCCTTCCCACATGAGTGAAGAAGCACAGGGCCGCTAACTTCGGACAGCTGCGTTTGTTTCCCAGTTCATGGGCGCTTTCACA
>NC_089760.1:33625000-33642500 GCF_040412425.1 Macrobrachium rosenbergii
CCATTAAGAGTCGTCACAGCCACGATGGCCCCAGGAATGGAACGAACGATGGAATAATCTGTCGAATGGGGTCGCAAAAAGTCCCATAATTCATGGAACGCTTCATAAATAACCAACAAACGTTTTAATTGTTAAAACTGCACCGTACCAGAAAAGGCTTTCACCGGACGCTAACATTATAAAACCACCGTTAATGGCACTGAAAATCCTTAAACTGATTCGATATGTCTCCTGTTTTTTTTTTTTTGCACATATAAATACAACGGTAAGTGAAGTATTAGAGTAACCCTGTAAATCACATATTAGAATAACCCTGTAAATCATAGTCACAAAAGAAGTAATCATTACAACACTAAGTAAAAAAATACTCGGAATACGCCTCCTAAGACACATCATTGACACAAAAATCTATACAAACGAAACTTCATCGCAGTTACTTTTCTCAAAAAAGTTTTTCGCAAAGGAAAATTACTCTTTTTTTGTACCCTTACTGAATTCTTACACAATGACAAAGGTAACAAAGCCATTCTGATAACACTTGTAATGAAACAAAGGTTGCAAATCATTCAATTTGAGAACACTTTTTAAGAAAATACAGTGAACCCAAAATGCCAGTTATTTTACTAAACTTGATTAAAAATGATTTTATTTAAAAAATAAAAACCACAAAGGAAAAGTAAACATCTCTATATCTGTTTGTCAAAGTTACAGAAACAAACACCAGTGAAGGAGAGCCGATCATCTGAGTAATCTCTCATAATTCTCCACAAGAAACTGAAATTCGTGATTTGCGACTCTTTTCTAAAAGAGATTTCTTTTACAAAAATGAACACACACAAAGAGAAACGATGATTTTCAGTTAACTAAATCAATCATAGTTAAAAATACCAAACAAAAAATAAATGAAAAATCAGTATGACTTTCATTATTCCTCAAGGTTTTTATATCCAGGCTAAGAATACTGACATACTACAATCATCATTCTCATCGTGTTAGTGAGAAATCTAAAACTCAAAGGACACCAATGTATTAAACGTATATAGTCAAGCCATCTTTGTTTCTAAACAAGTAAAAAAATGCGCCGAAGTTTCTTTGGCGCAATCGAGTTTTCAGTACAGCCTCTACAGCGTATAATCAAGGCCACCGAAAATATATCTATCTTTCGGTGGTCTCGGAATAATGCTGTATGAGCCGCGGCCCATGAAACTTTAACCACGGCTCGGTGTTGGCCTATCCTATATCGTTGCCAGAAGCACGATTATGGCTAACTTTAACCTTAAATAAAATAAAAACTACTGAGGCTACAGAGCTGCAATTTGGTATGTTTGATGATTGGAGGGTGGCTGATCAACATATCAATTTGCAGCCCTCTACCCTCAGTAGTTTTCAAGATCTGAGGGCGGACAGAACAAGTGCGGACAGAATAAAGTGCGGGCGGACAGACAAAGCCGGCACAATAGTTTTCTTTTACAGAAAACTAAAACTGACTCTCTAAGCCCCAGTATTCACTCTCAGCCACTAACAAACTCAAAACACAAACGCAGCCATAAACAACCTCTCTTATCTGGGGCGGTCAAATTTACCGAGTGTTTCTGGTTTAGCCGTAGCAGTGGAAACCTTCTGCTGCTGCTGCTGCTGTGTGCCCAGTGATGCATGATGATAATCAAGAGGTAAGCGAGCTTGCAACAGCATGGCTTTTCCGCAAGGATTTTTACTGGGAGGAGATGTTGTTTACATACTGTTGTGGATTGATAATAATAATAATAATAATAATAATAATAATAATAATAATAATAATAATAATAATAATAATAAGAAGAAGAAGAAGAAGATATAATAATAATAATAATAATAATAATAATAATAATAATAATAATAATAATAATATGTAGTGTTGAATGTCATTGCTGCATCAGCAACTGCTTTCCTCTCCGGAAATGACAAACAAGGTGAGTTACTGGCAGAATGCAGTAACCCTGAAAAATCAGTCATTAGAAAAATAGAGAAGCTCTGTATTACCTGAATGCAGCTGATTCTACCACCTGTTTATAATAATAATAATAATAATAATAATAATAATAATAATAATAATAATAATAATAATAAGAAGAAGAAGAAGATAATAATAATAATAATAATAATAATAATAATAATAATAATAATAATAATAATAATAATAATAAGAAGAAGAAGAAGAAGAAGAAGAAGAAGAAGAAGAAGAAGAAGAAGAAGAAGAAGAAGAAGAAAATAATAATAATAATAATAATAATAATAATAATAATAATAATAATAATAATAATAATAATAAGAAGAAGAAGAAGAAGAAGAAGAAGAAGAAGAAGAAGAAGAAGAAGAAGAAGAGCAACAGCAACGAGAAAAGTTAATGTTTTTTACAGCTGCATTCATATAAATCAAAAACACTGTTCATGGTTATTATGCCCGTATGGAAGTTCCGCACTGCGTGGAGTTCGGTAGATATTTTTCATACGGATCTTATTCTTCTTCGACTTTGATCTTGAATAACTTGGACATTTCGAAGACACAGCTTCTGAATGGGCAACACTACTGGGTCCATGATGGGGGAAAGTTTTAAACCACTACCTATGTCCCCTTGTCAAATTTACCAAGAAGGTAGTCCAGCAAAAACAAGTTTGCTGGATATCAATAAATGGACTGACGTCACATCTTTTATCATTGTACCTCAAATTAAGTTCTTGAGTATCTGGTCAAGAAGATTTCCAGTACCAGAATGTTATCAAACTGTTTTTTTACGGGGAAAAGGGTAATTCTGGCCGAACCTTTTCGACTACACAGATTTGAGGAAACTTTTCACTAAAGACGTAACCCAAACAACATTGATTTACCGTCCCTCGCATGATTCAACACAAAATTCTTCATCACCGCCTCAAGTTTAACGTATTACTGTCATTATTTGACCTGAGAATGCTCAAGATGAAACGGAAGTGGGAATAACAGAACCCGGGGTAGAGTTACTTACTGGCAAAGGATAAACTCGAATGAGGTTAATCGGGCCATATCAGGTCTACAGGTGAGATGATTATGAGTCAGCATGTCATTCGCTGGTTAATTCGAATGTCACGGCACCTATTTGAAAGAAGAATTATTGTTTCGATATACAAAAATAAATAAATAAATAAAAAAAAAATAAAACTTTAAAAATATTTTTTTTACTCTTTAAAACCTTCAGCATCCATTACATAGTGTGTTATGCAAAAGGATCTATACGTGATAATGAAGCCCACCCAGTCTGGAGACTTGTTTCAGCAATTCTAAATCGTTCTCTGGTTATTACGATCTCGTAAATATATTTCTTGAGGCCTCAAGGGATACCAAAGCCATCAGATGCTCCTGGGACAATGATAATTGCAACACATTACACAACAAATCTGGCATCCTGCAAGTTAGTAAAAAAATGAAATGAAAAAGTTAAGTCAGCATATATAAAATCTATCCCTGTTCAAGAGCACCAGGGTCTTGTACCCTTGTGACTCCTGAAGAAATCATTAACTACAATACTCACAATATAAATGTTTATGCTTTTCTAAAGCAATTTCTCAAAGAATGAGAACAGCAAATCAGGGTCGTGGTTATTTTAACTTATCAAAATTAGAATCTTTTTAGCCATAAAGAAAAAGTATGTGAAAAAGTTTAGAATTTTAAACTTCTCGACAGCCTTCCCCTGCTGAACCTTCTCGAAAAGAAAAGAAAAGAAAAGAAGAAATTGGTCAAAATCATACAAAACAGAATTGGAAGGACCTAAATCATAGGCAGTGCAGTCCTGATCGCGCTCCTCCTCCAAGCAATAAAAGAATGTCATTAGAACGAACATAGATCTCCAGCAGAATAAAAAAAAAAAAAAAGGAAAGCCTTCCCTGCAATGCCCTACAGAAGCCCGCCCTCGACCGCCCACCCACCCACATCACAATCGGAAGGGCGCATCCTCTTTAAAGGCCTCCCTCCAGCCCCGTTCCCAACTGCGCTCTCTCTCTCTCTATCTCTCCCTCTCTCTCCTGCCAACGGAAATTATGAAATCCTACGATCCTGCGTAGATCCTTCCACTTCATCTAAGCTAGCTTGGGCTTTTTGGCCCACATCGTCAATTCTCCTTTGGGGGATGCTGCTTCTCATCCCGTCAATAGCTTTTGGTCTAGTGAACGATATCACTGCCTTGACAAGGGCAATTCTCTCTCTCTCTCTCTCTGTCTCTCTCTGTCTGTCTCTCTCTCTCTCTCTCTCTCTCTCTCTCTCTCTCTCTCTCTCTCTCTCTCTCTCTCTCTCTCGTCGAATTGGAAACGTAAGCTCTTTTCTCCCTTTCTCTCTCATCAGATCTGGGAGACATGGAAAATGTTCACCTTTCTCCCGCGGAAAATGTACAAAAGCTCTCTCTCTCTCTCCCTCTCTAGAATCAACATAAGAATCAAACACTTTAATTCAATTGCGAGCACACGAGATTAGTAAAAAAATTCTTAATGGTTAAAAGATACAGAACACCAAAATTGAATATCTTTTTGAAATATTCTTAATTAGTTTCCTTTTTGTAATCCTGTCAAAAGTACAAGGGATATGGACGTCAAGTACGACGGGGAGAGAGAGAGAGAGAGAGAGAGAGAGAGAGAGAGAGAGAGAGAGAGAGAGAGAGAGAGAGAGAGATAACTCATTTCTCAAAATTTAATGTATTTCTCCACAAAAATTCATCCCCTCAAAAATATATTTGAAATTACCTTCATTCAAAGTATGCACTCAGTAAGTGTCTTATATCTTTTTTTTGTTTATTCTGAATTAGACATTTTAATTTACAGATTAAAAGGTTTTTTTTAGGAAAGAAAGCATGTTTACTTTTTTCTGTGAGCCTGCTATCAGCTGTTTCAGATAAGCCTGAATAGACTTCAGTATCTGAAGTTAAGCCTGCATAGACTTTCAGTATCTGAAGTTAGGCCTGAATAGGCTTTCAGTATCTGAAGTTAAGCCTGAACAGACTTTCGGTATCTGAAGTTAAGCCTGAACAGACTTTCAGTGTCTAAAGTTAAGCCTGAATAGACTTTCAGTATCTGAGGTTAAGCCTGAATAGACTTGCAGTGTCTGAAGTTTTAAAAGTTCTACGAAACAGAACAATAAAATCATCATTGAGACTTCTATACAGAATGACGCAAAATTTTCAGATTCGTGCGATGATGCCTCATTTAATTTTGTAGATACCCATAACGTCCTAACTGACAGTAATATGTTTTACTGAACCATGAGTGAACGAAATTTACAGCAAAGCATAAAATGCTTGCTTATGCCTAACTTGAAGACATTTTGACATTCTATTATTGCAGATTTGAATTTCCGAACCTATTACGACAAATGACAACTATGCAACAAATCAGTATCCTAGCACGAAAACTAGCACGAAAACTAACTTCGTAATGTCCACTGAAAGATCATCTCGTTAAATTACTGCATAATAAATAATTATAAATATATTAGCATTTTCAATTACAACTTACTGTGCAATAACTGCCATAAAAAACAATGAACTACTTGTTGCAATCCTACTCACTGCATTTTGCACAGTGCAAATTAATGCAATTGTTTCCTGTATTTCGTTTTCAGTCATTTACTTGCAGCAAAATATAGCCATTTTTGTTGTAGGATAACTCCAACAAATCATGTTGACCTATTAGTTTTGTTTTTTGCTTTTTGAACTAATACGATAAATTACAACTATTCAGCCGTCTAAATTCAGCAAAATCAATACACTAGTATGAAAAGTAACTATACTAATACTGATCAAAGAAAAATCTCGCTAAACTAAAAGTCAGTCGGCGAGAGTTGGTGTGTACTTTGTTGCTACACATACACACACAAATTACTTGAGTGCACATTGCGTTTAATACCACAGAGATTTTATCCTAGCGAACTGAGTATCGGAGAACATGCCGAAGATCGTAAAGATAAACATACCACAGCTACAATGGACACTACTTCCACTCTCCTTCCACTGGCTCTAAGCTTCAATGTGATCCAAATGTTGCAAGCACCAGACCTTCCATGTAACTTTGCTTTTCGCAATAGCGATCAGTCTGGCCACGGGTGTCTTTGGATTGTCATGGGATTTGAGATTAAAGTTTTTTTTTATATCAACAATTTCACAATATAAATGCCTTCTTGAAGCTGGTATACACTTGTTAGCTTGTCACTAGTGTGTGGTATTAGTAAACTATTATATGAGGCATTTCGTGGGAGATGGGGGGGGGAGGGTCGCTTATTTGTTATAATATCCAGAGATTTTAATGGATTCACACCGTATCTAAGCCTTAGACAATGTAAAAGAAAAATTCTGTCACAAAAATTATCTTCTCTGGAGAACAGTTGCAAGTAAGATCAGAAATTAAAAGTTTGGGCTTTTTAAAGGAATGGATAAACCCCTTTGTAATTTTCCTCTCAAAAGTGAAGGTAAATCCGCAGACGCGACGATAGTGGCAAGTTAAATACTGACTGGATTTACAGATTAGAAACAGGCATCTTTTACCTCTTAGACAGAAGCCTCATTATCCGCGGGAAAGAAAACCAATAAGTTTCATTTACAATATTGGTAATTCAATTCTAAAATACAGAGCTAAATACTAGCTAAATTAGTTATCTTACTGACCACTCTGCTTCCAAAATCTAAAGATAAAACATAGGCTGTAGCGACGATCAGCCGCGAGTGATTTTCCTGTTACGTTCCAATCCAATTCAAAGCGTGAAGCTGCAATATCAATTTGAGTAGCAACAGCACCAAGGGTCTTTCTGCAAAATTAATTTATGGAGGTTCATGTCTCCTGCTTACCAAGCGCGTGACGGTGAGCCAACAGTTAAGCATAATACATCAGCCTACCATTTGATTATGCTTGGAAAAATCGTAGCATCAGTGAAAGGGGACAATTAACCATATCAAGGGTGACGGCATAATGATTATGGCTCTCTGCTGGAGGCCCCTATAACAGACTCACAAAAAGGCACACAGACGTAATTGAAAAATAAACACAAATGTAATTAAGGCTATAAACTCTGATCGACATTTAAAGTCATAAAGTTTGATGTGAAAGAAAGAGAAAAGCATATGCACATTTGATTACGGAAGTAGTCAAATAAACAATGCTTTACACTAAAGGCATCAGGTGGACATGCAAACAAGTAAGAAAACACGAGAACAGACAAACAGAGACAACATAAGTAAAAAAATGGATAGATAAGGATATCAAAGTAGGTAATTTAAATAATACTAATATTATCAATTTAGGACTAAAACCAACAGACACACATTCACTGGCAAATTACGAAGTAGTGTAATCACGAGGTATATTATGTTTCGGTACTGAAAATCGATTCAATCGAGCAAAAATTATATCAAAAGAATTTTGCAAAGATACACATACACGCAAACAAACACATGTACAGTATTTATTAGCAGCAATGCACTGTTGGCGCTAATAAATACCGCATATTTATCCGGTAAAAAGTGAACAGAAGTTTCTAAACAAATGTACACATGAGCGCGCGCGCACACACACACACACACACACACACATATATATATATATATATATATATATATATATATATATATATATATATATATATATATATATATATATATATATATATATATATATATATATATATATATATATATATATATATATTATATATATATATACACCACACGACACACACATATATATATATATATATATATATATATATATATATATATATATATATATATATATATATATATATATTTATATATCCCGACGAGAAAAAAGGATACGATGATGATTTTTCGCTAAATTTATATATTTTTTTTTTTTTTTAATATTGATATTTTCGTGGCAATAAAGCTTTCAAGAAAATTTCATATCATCTGCTGCGAGTAAGAACCAAAGTCGCCTGGTACCATGAAGACGTTTTAGTCTTTCCGTCTCCGGCTCATGAAAGAACAAGAGAAATGCCAATCGCGCATGCGTATAGCGCCATAATTCAGTAGGTACACTGACTCCCAGCCCTCCAGTGGACATCGTGATCCTCCAAGTCGTCTTGAAACCTTCAAAGACAGCAAGTGAGCAAAGAAATGGACTGGATGACGAAGCAGATCGATTAAAAGAGGTTTTCCAGGGGGGAAAGTACGAGTACACAAGGAGAATGGCAGCAGATAACTTCAGTCTACAATTGTTTACTGATGAAAATATGGACTATTTCGAGGAGCAGTATTGAGTCGAGGTTCCTGTTTTCTGCGATTATGGGTTTGTTCAGCAGCTCTACATTTGTACTGTCACTCATGGACGCAAGTTCTTCATTCGAAATAAGGAAGGAAATAATCAGGAAGAGAGGAAGACAGTGGCGTGGAGGAACTGAAGAATTTAAACGAAATAAAAGGTAGAGAACTTGACTGAGAGGAGATTTTGGATGCCCAAAATTACCATTTGGTGCAGTTCTTCGCTCGAAATAAGAAAGGAGAGGAATAAAAAAAAGAGGACATCGGAAAAAGAACTCTAAGTAGTGGCTAATGCGATGTTAAAATGATCTAAAACCTTCGGGATTTTCCTTGAAGACATTGGAATCTTTCAGTCTCCAGTTCTTGGAAGGATGAGAGAAATGCCATTCGCGCATGCGCCGGACTCCCAAGGCTCCAGGAACAATCTCTGAGATGTTTCAAATCGTCTTAAAGCCTCCAGAGAGAGCAAGTGTCATATTTGAAAACCTGGGTAAGAGAAAACAAAGAGTATGGTCAAGGGACATGGATATCAACGCATATCGTTTTTAATAGGCGAAGATAGAGAAGCTAAAGCACAACTTCCTGAATAAAACTGCATCACGACAATGGAGATGCAAATCCAGAAGAGAACGACAAAACAAGAAGAAGGCTCTCCTCAGGATGGAGTCCAAAACCTGCCTACGCAAGCCCTCCTCTAAGGACAAGGGTGAGGCCCAAAAGCCCCCAAGACTCAACAGTCTCTTGAGGGTAGCCTTGAAGGGAAGGGTCCGACCCAGAGGCTGCTTCCTCCCAGGAAGGGAGGTATCCTGCCAAGCTGGGGGAAGTGGCCTTTGAGAGGGCCTGAGAACTTCAAGGATGAGGCCCAAAAGCCCCAAGGCTTGCCAGTCTCTTGAGGGCAGCTTTGAAGGGAAGGGTCCAACCCAGAGGCTGCCTCCTCCCAGGAAGGCAGGTATCCTGCCAGGCTGGGGAAGCGGCATCGGAGAGGGCCTGAGAACTTCAAGGATGAGGCCAAAAAGCCCCCAGGGCTCGCCAGTCTCTTGAGGGTAGCCTTGAAGGGAATGGTCCAACCCAGAGGCTGCCTCCTCCCAGGAAGGCAGGTATCCTGCCAGGCTGGGGAAGTGGCCTTGGAGAGGGCCTGAGAACTTCGAGGACGAGGCCCAAAAGCCCCCAGGGCTCGCCAGTCTCTTGAGGGCATCCTTGAAGGGAAGGGTCCGACCCAGAGGCTGCTTCCTCCCAGGAAGGCAGGTATCCTGCCAGGCTGGGGAAGCGGCCTTGGAGAGGGCCTGAGAACTTCAAGGATGAGGCCAAAAAGCCCCCAAGGTTCGCCAGTCTCTTGAGGGCAGCCTTGAAGGGAAGGGTCCGACCCAGAGGCTGCTTCCTCCCAGGAAGGCAGGTATCCTGCCAGGCTGGGAAGCGGCCTTGGAGAGGGCCTGAGAACTTCAAGGATGAGGCCCAAAAGCCCCCAAGGCTCGCCAGTCTCTTGAGGGTAGCCTTGAAGGGAAGGGTCCAACCCAGAGGCTGCCTCCTCCCAGGAAGGCAGGTATCCTGCCAAGCTGGGGAAGCAGCCTTAGAGAGGGCCTGAGAACTTCAAGGATGAGGCCAAAAAGCCCCCAGGGCTCGCCAGTCTCTTGAGGGCAGCCTTGAAGGGAAGGGTCCAACCCAGAGGCTGCCTCCTCCCAGGAAGGTAGTTATCCTGCCAGGCTGGGGAAGCGGCCTTGGAGAGGGCCTGAGAACTTCAAGGATGAGGCCCAAAAGCCCCCAAGGCTCGCCAGTCTCTTGAGGACAGCCTTGAAGGGAAGGGTCCAACCCAGAGGCTGCCTCCTCCCAGGAAGGCAGGTATCCTGCCAGGCTGGGGAAGCAGCCTTGGAGAGGGCCTGAGAACTTCAAGGATGAGGCCAAAAAGCCCCCAGGGCTCGCCCGTCTCCCGAGGGCAGCCTTGAAGGGAAGGGTCCAACCCAGGGGCTGCCTCCTCCCAGGAAGGTAGTTATCTTGCCAGGCTGGGGAAGCGGCCTTGGAGAGGGCCTGAGAACTTCAAGGATGAGGCCCAAAAACCCCCAAGGCTCGCCAGTCTCTTGAGGGCAGCCTTGAAGGAAGGGTCCAACACAGAGGCTGCCTCCTCCCAGGATGGCAGGTATCCTGCCAGGCTGGGGAAGCGGTCTTGGAGAGGGCCTGAGAACTTCAAGGATGAGGCCTAAAAGCCCCCAAGGCGCCTTGAAGGGAAGGGTCCGACCCAGAGGCTGCTTCCTCCCTGGATGGCAGGTATCCTGCCAGGCTGGGAAGCGGCCTGAGAACTTCAAGGATGAGGTCCAAAATGCCCCAAGGCTTGCCAGTCTCTTGAGGGCAGCCTTGAAGGGAAGGGTCCGACCCAGAGGATGCCTCCTCCTAGGAAAGCAGGTATCCTGCCAGGCTGGGGAAGCGGCCTTGGAGAGGGCCTGAGAACTCCAAGGATGAGGACCAAAAGCCCCCAAGGCTTGCCAGTCTCTTGAGGGCAGCCTTGAAGGGAAGGGTCCGACCCAGAGGCTGCTTCCTCCCAGGAAGGCAGGTATCCTACCAGGCTAGGGAAGCGGCCTTGGAGAGGGCCTGAGAACTTCAAGGATGAGGCCCAAAAGCCCCCAAGGCTCGCCAGTCTCTTGAGGGCAGCTTTGAAGGGAAGAGTCCAACCCAGAGGCTGCCTCCTCCCAGGAAGGCAGGTATCCTGCCAGGCTGGGGGAGCGACCTTGGAGAGGGCCTGAGAACTTCAAGGATGAGGCCCAAAAGCCCCCAGGGCTCCCTAGTGTCATGAGGGTAGCCTCGAAGGGAAGGGTCCGATCCAGAGGCTGATTCCTCGGAGGAAGGCAGGTATTCTTCCATGCCTGGGAAGCGGGCCTGGTGAGGGCCCCAAGGGTGAGGGCCGAAGGCTCCTTAGGGGGGCAATTTCTTCGAGGGCACCATTGAAGGGCAGTGTCCTCTCCTGAAGAGGAAGGCCGGATTCCTCGGAAGATCTGATAAGAAAATCACTGTAGCTTGATATCCCCATTAGTAGAATGCTCTTTATTACTCTATTTCTGTTTTCCAGATGATTTGTAGTGAATATATATATATATATATATATATATATATATATATATATATATATATATATATATATATATATATATATATATATATATATATATATATATATATATATACATACATATATATATATATATATATATATAAACATACATATATATATGTATATATATACAACATACATATATATATGTATATACATATATATATATATATATATATATATATATATATATATATATATATATATATATATATATATATATATATATATATATCAATGACATAACAAGATATAACTTGTGGTAATGTTGACATAAATCAGTCCAAAAATAAAGTAGATTCTTTTCTTGCCGGAATTTCTGAAGATACACCGCGCTCATGTCAGTAATCTGTTTATACATGTACGTAGACTCCCAAATAATACATATTTTTTCAAATATGGCTATTACACCATTTTTCTTTTGGATGTTCGTAGCCATTTCCGTTAAAGAAGTATTATTTCTGGGTTATTGGTTACTTAATGTCACATCAAGTGTGAATCTTTATGTCTTTTTTTTTCTTGGACTTTGAATGTTACCAGATCATTGATTTTGTGGGTCGTTTTTATATAAATATTAACAATACACAAAAATGTGTTTGGTTGTTATATATATGTACGTATATGTATATATATATATATATATATATATATATATTGTATATATGCATACATAATGTATGTATATGTGTATGTATACATATACATATATGTGTATATATACATATATATATGTATATGTATATATGTGTGTATGAACATGAATGTGAATCAAAAAGACTGTCAAAAAAATGAACTGTACCCGTATTATGTGCGGAGATGCGATAACTGTATGGGTGAGAAATGTGAAGATCTAAGGTGGTTTAATCATGTGGATGGAATGGAGAGCCGTAGGTTGATGAAGAGTGTACCATTCAGAAACGCTGAGAGGATGGAAAAGAGGAAGACTTACTAAGAAGCTAGAAAAAGCATAAAATTTCCTCAGTATTGGGAGCTGCATATACCAATAAATCTAAGTACGGCATAATGTTTTCGGTTATAAATAATTTGAATGATGGCCAAAAAAGATACAAAAAGATGCAGGGAAATAGGGAATCCTATATACAACCAGATTTCAATCATGCATAACGAAGAACAGCCATCAGTTTTGTCGAAATGCAATTTTTCTCTGGCGAGAGAGAGAGAGAGAGAGAGAGAGAGAGAGAGAGAGAGAGAGAGAGAGAGAGAGAGAGAGTATTTTTATAATATACATACATGGGGTAGTTTTTCTGCAGCGAGATGACATCCATCTTTTTTTACAATGTAAGAGAAAGAGGGAGTAAGAGACGGAATATTTTTTTCCATACATAAAACGAGTTGTTTTACTTTTTCTATTCGACACCATACATAAATGGGATTAGTTTTTTTTATTTTTTGCAGTGAGATGAGAGACATCTTTTTCTACAATATAAGAGACAGAGGAATAAGAGGCAATATTTCTTTACCAAACATCAACACAGTTCTTTTACTTTTTTTTACTCGACCCAACTCTCTCTCTCTCTCTCTCTCTCTCTCTCTCTCTCTCTCCCCTGCAAACACGCCCACACACACACACACACACGACTAAGGGGCGAGTAAATTCTGTAGCTAAATCTGTCATCTGTCCGGAGGAAACACTGATCCCACCCTGTCATATTTCAGTCCGAGAGGGGCACCATATTTTATTTTTTACTGTTTTTTATCCACGGATTCTCAAAACGGCTACAGATTTCACAATAAAATGTTTATCGCAATATTTCGACTTCAATGGAAAAACAACGGCTGATTGGATAACTCTAGTTTTGATTTAACAAGTAAATTGGATACTGTAATTGAGGGTTATTGTCAAATTCGAGACAAATTGCCCAAACAGCGGTTTGAAACCCGGGACCCTTTTGATTGAAAAACGGGGTCGTTTCTGGTCCACTTTACGTCGTTTTGGATGGAAGGCCGCCCGCTGCAATAACACTGCGTTATTGCAATCACGTTGTTGACAGTGCGCCGCTTTTTACATCTGCAATGGTTCGGCGGAGCTTAAACAAGACATGAGCGAGCGTTATTACCAATGTGATTACCCTTAAACCGCCGGTGTTCGGACTGGACCGTAATTACTCGGGCACATAAGGTATCAATTTGCAACAATAAAAGTCCATTACGAATTTTTTACTTTGATCTGAAAACAGACAGAAAGACATACACATATATATACAGAAATAATCAATACACAATCACGTGTGGAACAAAAATAAATTTCTGACTCACTTCAGGATCGAACCCAGGTCTTTCAATTGAAAGGCAAGGGCGCTGACCACTAGGCCATACAAATCATAAAAGAAGTTGGAGCCTGAGTGCCACTGCACGCAAGGAATTACCTGGGCAAGCTAACTGCTTGCATGCCAGCGTGTTTTCCCCAGCTTCCCGACTCAGCAATGACCCAGTTGACAGCATTTCATTCGAATTATCCGTTGCCTTTCAACTGAAAGTGAGTCATAAATTTATTACATACACACACATATATATAATATAAATAAATAAATATTTAAATAAATAAATATATATAATATAAATATATATATATATATATATATATATATATATATATATATAAATATATATATATATATATATATATATATATATATATATATATATATATATATATATATATATATAATTTTGTCAACCATTACTTTCTAAATCAAGATCATAAATTGCACCTCCCTTGTGTACCAAGTAACACTATCATCCCTCTATCATCTCAACCTCTATACGGGAGAACAGTTATTCCTCTCACCCATTCCTCAGATACCTACGCCTGACCCAATCCCAGGTTTTACTCTAACTGGGCAGACCGTCAATCAATTTTTCACAACAGCACTGGGGCACCTCAATCATAATCCCATCAACTGATATTATCTTTCCCCTCGTACATCCTTAACAAACACAACTACTAGGAGTTCCTCATTGGAGGGGTGGGTACCGTTCTCAGCTAGCACTCTGCTGGCCCTGCGTTCGATTCTCCGACCGGCCAATGAAGAATTAGAGGAATTTATTTCTGGTGATAGAAATTCATTTCTCGCTATAATGTGGTTCGGATTCCACAATAAGCTGTAGGTCCCGTTGCTAGGTAACCAATTGGTTCCAGGCCACGTAAAATAAAACTAATCCTTCGGGCCAGGCCTAGGAGAGCTGTTAATCAGCTCAGTGGTCTGGTTAAACTAAGGTATACTTTAACAACTACCAGAATTCCGATCTACCTTCTTATGTATGCAACATTAATTAAATCTCCAAATTACTTGCCCCATCAACAAACTGCATCTCTCCACTTGCTTGCAGCGTTTATAAGATCCTGTTGTTCATTAATCTTTCGCCCTGAAGCTATAACAGCGAAGATGAATTCCTTTCATCCCTAAATTATTTGTTCAGATTCACCCGTACATTTATGCATTGTTTGCTTCCTTTTTCTCCGATATTTTATTGTGATCGTGCTCTCATTTTTTTTTTTTTTTACCGAACTTCTCTTCATCCTTCCATAAACTTACTGCCTTTATTCCTACTTCCTATCTTCCTATAAGCACAAGAACTCCAGGCTGATTTTATGGATTTTGTCAACTCCTGTGTAGAAATCATTTTCACTATTACACCCCCTCCTTATGCCTACAAAGATATATTTTTAATTACTGAAAGATATGACGTTGTAATTTCAATTACACAAAGCCATGAAATTCTAATTTCAAATATACAAGTCCTAGTAGTTTCTAATTTCAAACGCAAGGCCTAGTAGTTCTAATTTCAGTTACACAAGAGCAAGCAGTTGTAATTTTAATTAACAAGGATATAAGGTTTTAATTTCAAGTACACAAGGGAAAAACGTTGTAAGTTAAATTTCATAAAACTGTTGTCATTTACACAAGAGCATGTGGCTGTAATTTCGGTACATAAGGGCATGGAATTTTACTGTAATTTCTAATACAGATATAATTATTTTTTTTTTTTAGATTTGATAATGTTTTGCCGTTCTTGGGATAATTATTTTTCTTCAAACTTCCGTCTTTCATATTTTCCTTGTTCTCTCTCTCTCTCTCTCTCTCTCTCTCTCTCTCTCTTTTGCTTTTTCTTTGCTCTCTCTCTCTCTAACTCCATTTTGCTTTTTATTTATATATACCATCAAAACGAGCGTTGCTAACTTATCAGTATATATATATATATATATATATATATATATATATATATATATATATAACATACATAAAATATATATATATATATATATATATATATATATATATATATATATATATATATATATATATATATATATATATATATATACACACATACATACACACACACACACAATCTACAGCAACATGATGTAACAATTCAGCCAATGGCTGTAGTGAAGAAGAAGACACTGCAACGGTGGAATCTGTGGGTGTTTTGGGTAAAGAGGCCTCTACCCCATACAATATGGAAAGGCTTAGCTCCACACAATGGAGAAAAAGTAAATATTTGAATAGAGTATTTCCGTCCCGTGCTCAATCAGAGACACATAACATCCAGAAAATACTTTGGGGAAATTATTCCCCTCGATGGAAAGAGAGAAATGACGGGCGGGGGAAAATCAAGACTTTTTCTTGTTGTTGTTTTTAATCTTAAACTTTGCTCGTCAAAACATTGTTGTCCTTCCCAGACACGTAACGAAAAAAAAAAAAAAAAAAAAAAAAAAAAAAAAAAAAATTGGAATAATTATTTAACCACCAAAAATTAATTCGTAAAAACTCAGCTTCTTTTCAAGAAGTGTTACTCTGACTTAGAATTAATGTAGTTTATCTTCCCATGAGTGGTCGGTTTTCAACAAATTTTTTGGGGGGGCCACAATTGCTGGCACATCACAATCGATTAATTATCAGGTACTCAGTTCATTGCTCAAGTAAGCATTGCCATGATGGAATGTCATGAATCATGCCCAAACCCCTCCGTTCAACCCAGGAATCGAACCCAGCCGCTAACACAGGTGTGGTTACTATCATGACCACTAGACATTTCAATTGTTCAGTATAAAAAATCCATTTAATTTTCTGTAAAAGAAAACTATTGTGCCGGCTTTGTTTGTCCGTCCGCGCTTTACTGTCGGCGCTTTGTCTGTCCGCCTTCAGATCTTAAAAACTGCTGAGGCTAGAGGGCTGCAAATTGGTATGTTGATCATCCACCCTCCAATCATCACACATACCAAATTGCCGCCCTCTAGCCTCAATAGTTATTTTATTTAAGGTTAAAATTAACCATAATCTTGTCTCTGACAACGATATAGGACATGCCACCACCGTGCCGTGGTTATAGTTTCATGGGACCCGGCTCACACAGCATTATACCGAGACCACCGAAAGATAGATCTATTTTCGGTGGCCTTGATTATACGTTGTACAGAAAAGTAGGTTGCGCCGAAGAAACTTCGGCGCATTTCTTACTTTTTTTTTTTTTATCTTTGTACATCTCAACTCTAGTAACCACAATCCTGCTGACCTTTGCTATTAATATTATTTTGTTGTCTTTTCTAACCTCCTTCGCCAGTCTATGTAATTTTTCTTTATAATCCACTGTAAAAAAAATCCTCTTAATGCTTTAGTCCTGAATGCTTTCATTTTCTACCTAATAGATTAAGAATTTTTGGCAAGAATACCTTCACAATATATGAAACACACTATAACATAACTTTGATCCAATATATTATTGTGGAAATCTCCTGAACATTACTTCTGCCGGCAGTACCATACACATTTGTTTGTAACTCTCAAAACAAAATAATAAAACATAATAACTATTGTAAAACAGTCACAAAATAATCATCGTCTTGCAGAAAAGTCCTGTCTTCTTCTATTATCAAAACTTCAAACCGATATTCCTTTGCGAAACACCTGATCCAGACACCTTACGAAACTCCCACGTTCTACTACAGCAACCCCCTGCCCTGCATGTTTCTTCGCATCATTCAACTGCCTCTGTACGTATCACATATATCATGAAACAGTCCATGTGCCTTGCTTTAGAACTCTGAGTCCTTCCCGGGTTATATGAAATTGACAACTGAAGGTTTTGAGATTTCACTTATGTATAAATGATGA
>NC_089760.1:33647500-33655000 GCF_040412425.1 Macrobrachium rosenbergii
AATTCAACGCTTCACTAGAATTCCCCTAGTTTTGTTTGGCGTTTCCCACTGCTGTTTCTAATGTTAGAGAATAAAAAATATATACACTTCTATATTTAAACATTTGTCTCTGTGGGTGTTCATATGCAGCTAGTTGCAAAAACAAACAGCCATGCATATATAATTAAAAGTATGTGAAGGGTAAGGTATGGACTCAGTTACACTCCCCTCCTCTCCCTCTAGCTGTGTATATATACCTGTATACTTGCGTATGAATTTAAGTTTACTGATTGTAGCTATTTAGGAGTTAGTATACAATCTACATCTTACCTTCAGTTTACTTATCACGGTCTCCTGGATTGTCCAGTCCAATTCTTTCCTTACCTGAAATGACAGAAAGTTTTTGTTTGTAATTTATTCAATTATTATTATTATTATTATTATTATTTCAGTAGATTACACCTATGACATGGAACAAGCCCACGAGGCCACTGACTTGAAATTCAAGTTCGCAAAGAATGTTGGTTTCAACCTTCCACCGTAGACCCCACACTGCAGCAGCAACTGATCATGATACAGAACCAATGATTTTTCATCGCCCCGGGGGGAGACGCGAACCCGCGACATCTGAGTGGCATGTCATGACACTAATCACAATACCACTGGACCAGCAATATTATGGACATCACAACGTTGTTATCGTATTATCCAAAACAATGATCGAAAACTCTTCAATTACAGTTATATTACGGTATTATGAATATAACTGTAAAATCCACTTACCATTATTAATTGTCATTTTAATTATGCAATTTCAATTTCCATTGTAAGTTTCCAAATAACAGCAGTTACATATAGCGTTTTCCCAATTAAAATGCATCAATATTGTACCCAAGTGATTTTTTTGAGCGTTTCGTGATTTAATAAAAAAAAAAAATCCGGTCGTTATAGGAAGTCACCAAACAGCTGAAAGATTAAGTAACCAGAACCATATCAGGAAAGCATTACTTTTTTTATTTAGTTCAGTAATTATAAAAAAATCTGACGAATCACAGAAAGGAGATATATATATATATATATATATATATATATATATATATATATATATATATATATATATATATATATATATATATATATATATATATATATATATATATATATTGATCAGGAATATATCAAAGAAATCACTGTATAGGAAAGGCATCACCTCAGTTACGCATCATGTCATATTTGATAAACTGTTTAAAATTTCTTAAGCGAATGCACAGTAAAATAGACATACACAATTCCATAACTATGAACCAATACAATTATGTATATATATATATATATATATATATATATATATATATATATATATATATATATATAATATATGCGTGTGTGTGTATTGGTCCAGAGTTATGGAATTGTGTATGCCTATTTTACTTTGCATTCCATTAAGAAATTAAACAGTTTATATACATATATATATATGTATATGCATATATATATATATATATATATATATATATATATATATATATATATATATATATATATATATATATATATAATACATATATATGGTGTGTGTGCTTGTACGTGTCTGTGTGGTGGTTATGCACAAATATCCCGATACAAGAAAAACATTTTTACGCACCTAAAATGTCAATTAAGGTCACTTCTCATTTTTCTTACCTTCACATTTGAGCATTCTATTCTCTGGCAGCTTGCTTAGCAACATAAATGCCTTTGTAGTTTGCTCAATGTGAATACTAACTCCTTTTGAATTATAACAATATCCAGAAAACTGTTGGAGCTCAATAATAATGAATAAGTATCCAAAAATTGGATTAAAAACTGGATAACTTCGTCACTACATGAATGCGGTGTCACACGAAAAGGCTTTTTATCATCTTTCACTACTTGACGGAGAGACTTGCATGTATTCGCTAATATTTATTGCTGCATTACAGTTACACTTCCTTCGTGTATCTACGACCGTGCAGCAACATGCAATTCTTAATTTTGTTGCAAATATTGGCTACTTGAATGCTCAAAAGATGTTGGAAAACGTGCTTCTCTGGCACCGATCCTGAGAACTAAGATTAATGGCTAAAGGTTAACGAAGAGGGTGAGGAGAAAGGACAGTTAAATATAAAATAAAGGATTACGGGGAGGGACCGATCCATATGTGATATATTCTTGAATATGTATTATTTGAATGACCTTATTCTCTCAGTTTCCCATATATCTTTGATTCTGTGTGTGTGTGTGTGTGTGTGTGTGCACATGAACATTTTAATAAGAAGACAGGTGGTTAATGGACGAGTATATAAATAAATAAATCAGAACGAAAAGATCGAATATATAAATCAATGAAAGACGAACATTCAGCTAAGCATTGAATAAGGACTCCCCATAATTACAGTTATCTCTCTTTTATTGGCCCGATAAAGAACCAGCGCTACCATGGTAACATCAATCAACGCTGGCGTTATGGAAAACATATTGGCACAAGGTACACAGACCGTCACTATACAATGCGTTTACACACACACACACACACGCAGACACCACAAAAATACATATACATACATATACTTATATATACATATATGTGTGTGTATATATGTACACACACAATATATATATATATATATATATATATATATATATATATATATATATATATATATATTTATATATATATATAACGAAGAACAAGAGAGTAATCAAACCAGTTTACTGATTGGAGATAAATTTCTAAGCCCTGCTATTTCTGTATTCTTTCTTATTTTAAGCCTAAAATTATCTATATAAAAATCTTACATGGCAGTAAAAAACCAAAGATATATAAAACGAAACCGAAGTCACGAAAATGATATCAATAACAGTATAAAGGACAAAACTATAAGCAAAATATAATTTTTTCCCCTCTCAGTTGTCTTCAAACCTCAATCACTGCAAGAGGACTCCTCATAAGTTGGACCTTCCCTCTTAGCCTCTTAGATTCTCTGGCACTCTTAAGCCGATCGTATCTCATTGTGAAGAGGCCGAGACGGATAATGGCCGCAAAACCACACTGGATTACAAATATAAGTGACGGGTGAATAATGAACAACGACAAAGTTAAAGAAGTTGGCCAGCTAACTTGGAGGACACCAAAGTGAAAGGATGAAATTCAGATCACGGAAAGTAATAAAGGGAAATAACATACAAAAGAACCTCTATTAATGCCTACAGTCCGCCACGTCAAAGAACTTCTATTTCTGTGTTATATACTGCTGCCCCTTAAAATTAAAATGGAAGCATACAGGATAGCAGAAAGCTCCACGATCTAGAAGCGAGTGGTAACAACGATAGAATAAGCAGGCTAACTCTCCAGTGCTCGACCGCTAAAGTACTGTACATTACTTGTGGTAATGTGATTCCTAAAGTATTAATTTGCAAACTTTTCAACACACTTCTGTTTTCATCAGTTTTATTCTCATTTAATTTAACCCTTAATTCTCAACAATCTGACATTTATATACAGTCTTTCTTACCACTTGGTTTAAGGATCTTTCATTGATTTGTTAATTTTTATTCGGAGGAATCGAGTTTTCTGCACATCGTATAATTAAGGCCACCGAAAATAGATCTCTTTCGGGGGCCTCGGTATAATGCTGTATGAGCCGCGGCCCATGAAATTTTAACAAGGGCCCGGTGGTGGGCTGGCCTATATCGTTGCCAGATGCACGATTATGGCTAACTTTAAGCTAACCTTAAATAAAATAAAAACTACTGAGGCTAGAGGGCTGCAATTTGGTATGTTTGATGATTGGAGGGGGGATGATCAACATACCAATTTGCAAACCTCTAGTCTCAGTAGTTTTTAAGGTCTGAGGGCGGACAGAAAGAGTGCGGACAGAAAAAAGTGCGGACGGACAGACAAAGCCGGCACAATAGTTTTCTTTTCAGAAAACTACAAAGAGAAAACAATGATAAGATACTACCCAATAACACAGCAAATTCAACAAACAAATGAATATATACTTGTACATAGTCAGAAAAGCTAAGACAATGCCGGATGGCGCTTTATTGTTCAATTGCCAATTAGCATATTTTTCCTCGACCATTCCTCAGTCGCATGAATATTTTCATCATTAGCATAATGTCAGCAGTTGAATTCGCTCCTGAGCAACCGCGCTGACATTAATGTGTATAAGAGACTGCTTAAGTGCGTGCTTTTGAACCTGCTTCCATGACTGTGATACATTCATCTGTTCTTTTGGGCATCTTTAAGACATCGAAATCTGTTTCTAGACCAATTTCATTCTTCCGTCTCTACTATGAGATGGAATGAAATCGAATATGGAATTTAGGCCAAAGGCCAAGCGCTGAGACCTATAAGGCCATTCAGCGCTGAAAGGGAAACTGAGAGTAGAAAGCTTTGAAAGGTGCAACATGAGGCAAACCTCGCAGTCGCACTATGAAGCAATTGTTAGGAGAGGGTGGAATGCAAGATGGAAGAAAGAGAAGATGAACGGGGGTATGGTTACATGAACGAAAGGGGTTGCAGCTAAGGCCAGAGAAGACGCTGCAAAAAACATTAAGTAATGACTACAGTGCACCGCTAGAGGTGCACTGACTACACTCAGTTCACTGACGACACTACCCCACCCCCAACAGGATCTACCATGAGATGGTATGCACTCATACCGGTCCATAGATTGGATGCTTGGGTGTAAGGTAAACACTTTTGCTTTATCAAAAAAAAAAAAATTAAACACGCTTTTATTAAAAATGAACTAAAACAATTTTTTTGAGACAACAGGATTTTCTTACAATTAATCATATCTACAAAAAAAAAAAAAATGCTAAAGAAAAAAAAATTAAAATACGCTTTTATTAAAAATGATATTTTTTATCTTATACTTTTTAGTTTTGAAGAAATTGTAAAAACAATTTTTTATCCTGAGAGCAAAAGAAGGTTTGAAAAATTTTATTAACTTATTCAATTAATCATATCTGCTGGGAGAGGTCACTGTAGGGTCACTAGAGGTCCCTAAACATGGACCGGAAATGAACCACGCAAAATTTTACAAGAAAAGAAATATATTCTTTTCTTTGTATATATTTGGTTTTGGGCTTTAATTGTTGAATTGGCAGTTGTTTCCATCGCTTTCCAAATGCCTTGTTGTCCAATATCTAATTGTTGGTTAAGTAAACAAATTTTTTATATTTTTGCATATTTTATACATTCCATCCTGACAGAACCTCAAACGTGAGTATTTCGTAACCAAATTGTGATTGTAACTGATGGTTCTTTTGTGATAAAGTGTGAGATCACTCTTGTTATATCCTGTGCGAGCAAAAATGAATGTGTTAAATGTTTGAAAAGTTTCTAAAATGTATTGTTTATTAAACACAAAGCTTATTACTTTTAAAGTATTAATTCAAGATATTTGTTCATTGCTGTTGTTGGTTATTTCTTATCACAAGGGACAGTTCAGATAGTGGATTCAGCAACTGTCCATGCACAGAGCCAGCCAGTGTTCCATTTATGCAGTAACAGAAACCGCAGTCCTTCTTCAAGATCACAACCTTTATATTAACTAGACTAAGTTACGTCATGCTTTAAGGGATTGCCAAATTTCCATACATGTAATATCAACTTATTAAATATTTATATATTTTATATAAACATGTTGTATATTTCACAATATCTTTAATGCAGTGTAATTATGAAACTTCTATATGAACCAGTGGCAAATATATCATTAAAATAATGATCTAATATTGCAAAACATCTTTTGAGCCACACCTCAATGCGAGGAATTCACAAGGTCCATCGGAAGAAGGAACAGGTCGAAAATTGAGTCACAAGTTTTGACCTAAACAGACAGACAGGCGCAGAAGTCGATTTGAATAAAATCAGTTAATAAAAAACATGAGTTACTGAAACTCGCAATGTATCTTAGCTGTCAGAATTCAGCGCATGCGCTTAATCCTGCTTGTATGATTACTATATAAATCAGTCATTTTGGGAGATCTTTGTATTGAAATCCATTTCTAAACGAATTCGACTCCGTCGTCTCTAACGAGATTGCATATACTCATGCCTGTCCACAGATTGGACAAAAGAGGGCTATCCTTATTAAAAAAAAAAAAATAAAATAACACGAATCACTGAAGCTCTCAACACATCTTAGCTGCCTGGCATAAGCAGCAACGAGTTATAACGAAGCTTTAAAGTCAGACTAGGTCATTTTCTACCACCGAGGAGAATTACGCCACAACAAAACGACGAGAGGGGATAAAAACTGCCGAAAGTGCCTACATTTATATTCTCATGAGCGTCGGTCATTTGCAATTCTACGACCCCCGTTGTCTTTAGAGAGGGCTTCTCGTATATTTCAATCCAGCCGCTGAAGGCCCTTCTTCGAATGTTTCCGCCGTAGGAATTTGCATTTCCGAGGACCTGAACTGACGTCATTTGCATAAGAGATTAGCAGAGCTTGTTTTTAATTCCGTTTAATGATCACTAATTAAATGGTATCTTTTTTAATTATAAACAACGACTTCTATTATACAAAAATAATTAAGATGGATGGATGTTACCCATTTAAAACGAGTAAAATATGCGCCGAAGTTTTTTCGGCGCAATCGAGTTTTCTATACAGCCGCTACAGCGTGTAATCAAGGCCACCGAAAATAGATCTATCTTTCGGTGGTCTCGGTATAATGCTATATGAACAGCGGCCTATGAAATTTTAACCACGGCACGGTGCTGGCATATCCTATATCGTTGCCAGACGCACGATTGTGGCTAACTTTAACCTTAAATAAAATAAAACCTACTGAGGCTAGAGGTCTGCAATCTGGTATGTTTGATGATTGGAGGGTGGATGATCTACATACCAATTTGCAGCCCTCTAGTCACAGTAGTTTTTAAGATCTGAGGGCGGACAGAAAAAGGGCGGACAGAAAAAGGGCGGACAGAAAAAGTGCGGACAAAAAAGTGCGGACAAAAAAAGTGCGTACAAAATAAAGTATGGACGTACAGACAAAGCCGGGACAATAGTTTTCTTTTATAAAAACTAAAAGTAAAGCAATTAAATCCACTTCAGACAGGATGAAAATCTTGAAAAAATAGGCTACTATTCAGTATCTTTATTAAAAAAAATAAAGATCGATGAATATCACTAATTCACAAAAGTAATGCATCTAATTCTCCTTCAAACACTATGGTAACCTAGAAAGAAAATCCTAACTATTACTACTATTATTATTATTATTATTACTTTTTTTTTCAAAATACTATGTTTAGACAGAAAGTTTGGTCTCGTCAGCACCATTCATGAATCGGTGGCTAGCACCATTCATGAATCGGTGGCTGTTTAGCAATCAAGGCGTTATCGGTAGCTATTCATCGATGAAAAAATAGGTATAATTTAAGCGTGTTCGTGAAATATGGGTTGGGGGGCTGGGGGTGACGGAATAGCAATGAATTAAGCTTAATTTGTCACATACGCAGACTGACGCGGGTGT
>NC_089760.1:33657500-33687500 GCF_040412425.1 Macrobrachium rosenbergii
AGCGTAAGACGTAGAGAGGATACACTTGGCGAGACACAGGAGCGAATGAAGGAAATTTAGGAAATTTACAATGTTGTGACAGTTCCCGAATTCAAATTAATTCCATATTCGTTCTCTTTTTAGTTTTCTGTAAAAGAAAACTACTGTGCCGGTTTTGTCTGTCCGTCCGCACCTTTTTCTGTCCGCCCTCAGATCTCAAAAACTACTGAGGCTAGAGGGCTGGAAATTGGTGTGTTGATCACCCACCCTCCAATCATCAAACATACCAAATTGCAGCCTTCTAAGCCTCAGTAGTTTTGATTGTTATTTAAGGTGAATGCTAGCCATAATCGTGCTTCGATATAGGAAAGCCCACCACAGGGCAGTGGTTAAAGTTTCAAGGGCAGCGGCTCATACAGCATTATACCGAGACCACCGGAAGATAGATCTATTTTCGGTGGCGTTGATTAAACGCTGTAGTGGCTGTACAGAAAACTCGATTGCGCAGAAGAAAATTCGATGCATTTTTCACTTGTTCTTCCTGTTCCTGTTACTCTACGAATTTTGGTCAATGAATGCAAAGACCAATGATAGCAAAAGTACAGTGACATCACTCCTATTCCACCCACAGTTATAATGAGATCATATTCAATTCAGATAAATAAAAAATAATATAATCTTCCCAAACAACACAGAGACACAACCAAATCCCCATTTTACCCATAAACAGAGTCAAGATAAGTTCATTAAAAACAAATATACTAATAATAATTTACCTGACTACACACAGATACAATCCGTACTGTATACCAATGTCCCTCAAGCCATATTCTCTTAAAAATGAAAATTATTCACATCTACCTTATTACACGGAGATATAACACTTTTTTTCATACAGCAAATCCTACTATATTCACTCAAAAATAAAAATTAATAAGATCTATCTCATTACATGGAGATATAAGGACACTGTTTTTTCATCAGGCAATCCTGCTACAATCTCTCAAAACACGGAGATATAGTACAAGTTCTCCGTGACCGAACCCAAACTTTTCAACTTTAAGGCAAAGACACTGCCAACTAAGCCACACAAGTCATAAAGGCAGTTAGAACCTGAGCATCACTGAATCTCAGGCTTTACTTGGGCAGGCTTAGGTACAGTGGTACTTAGGTTCCAACTTTTTTTATCCATGTGCGGCTTAGTTGGCAAAATCCTTGCCTTTCAACTGAAAGACCTGGGTTCCGATTCTGATGTGAATTACAAATTTATTTCTGCTTCACATGCGATAGTGCGTTGGTTATTTCTTATATATATATATATATATATATATATATATATATATATATATATATAATATATATATAATATATATATATATATATATATATATATATATATATATATATATATATATATATATATATATATATATATATATATATATATATATATATATATATATATATATATATATATATATATATATATATATATATATATATATATATATATATATATATATATATATATATATATATATATATATATATATATATATATATATATATATATATATATATATATATATATATATATATATATATATATATATATATATATATATATATATATATACTAAAAGGACCTCATTCAAACTGGATGGCATCTAACGGAGTTTTTATTCAGAAAAAGTTACAAAGCTTTCTTGGACAAACAGTCCACATTATCAAGTATTCGTACGGATACCGAACAATTGTGTATGTGATAAAGTTAATATATATATATATATATATATATATATATATATATATATATATATATATATATATATATATATATATATATATATATATATATATATATATCAGACACAATCAGCCGCTTCCCCCCAGGGTAACAATATCGAGAGGGAAATAGGCAGCAGAGGCGCATTTCAAAAATACCAGATATCTCTAATTGATGTTTTCTATTTTGGTCTACGCATCGTGATTTATAATCATTGCGCGGGACGGATCATAGATGTTTAAAAAAAAATAACATTATTTTTCCGCTTCTTTTGAACAAATAGAATTATTGTTTATAACAAAATATTCTTTCATCTTTCCGAACGCTATTTGGGTCTGCGTTTCATCCAGCGTGTTATTTGTCAACTTTTTTTTTATATATTTACTTTTGATTTGCTTATTTTTTTTGGAAATGGGATTATTAACCTATTGTGGACATCTGAACTGTTCAAAAGGCAACATGTCATGGATCATTTTTGTGTTGGGTTTTTTGTCATTTGCATACACTCTCGGCGAGGCCTTTGATGGCCTTTATTTTAGCGAGGTTCAATAAAGAATTCACGTTAATTGAGAAATATGGAGATAGGCTTATCAATTACGTCTAAATATGGAAATGTCAAAAAATGACATGACATCACAAAGTATCTGCATGCGTTTTTGTATGGACCCATGGAGATACACATCCACTTAAGTCTTTTTCTTCTTCTTCCCAGTTTGTTCCCATTTTTTTATATGGGGTCGCCGTGATGCCTTTTTTGAAGGATTTTGATTTGGCTTTTGGTAAATCTGTATAACACCCTGAATATCTGAAAAAAATATACATTCGTATATTTCATATCTACAAAGATAATCTACATATACATCAGTATGGCCTTATTGGAAATGCACTTATGCATAAAAAACGTATCCCCACAAAGTATTGTCATAAAAATTTGCAAACCAATGCATATAATACTTTGAAAATATACATGAGAACGATAGTGCATATTCACTCAAAATATCTGCTCATGCCATGTTATGATATGGATATGCACATGAAACATAAAAACTGTACAAACATCACCATGACTCTAGAAAATATTATGTGCACAAGAAATGACAAATCCAAACAAAGTACCTTTATACAATTGTACCAGGTCTTGCGGCATTTCATATCCACACAAAATGTCACATTCACACAGTATCAAAATACAAAAGAATGACCCCTTAAAAATAAATATAAATTACATATTTTCAGTGTTGGCCCACATAACAGCATGATCACATGAAAATCTACATGCGAATCGATACAACCTCACATTATGTCGCCACATTCGTCTGTATAAACCTAGATATATATATATATATATATATATATATATATATATATATATATATATATATATATATATATATATATATATATATATATATATATATATATATATGACGTTTCAAAAATGCATTTTCATGCATTCCAGGAAACAAACTCGTTTGAGGAAATCCTCCACACGTCATCTCACATGATGTTACTTAGACTTTATATCAAAGGTCCTTCCTCTATTTATGCCCTCTTCTCGGTACCCATCGCATTCCCTTGGTCCTAATCCGTGGTGCAGTGAATTGGAGAATCTTGTTCCACTCTAAAACCAGGAAAAACTAGCTAAGAAAAATGCCTGGACAACCATCTTGCATCTGTGAAAGCCATTTGAAGAAAAAAAAAACTTCTTTTGTTTTCCAGAAGGCCTTGAGCACATTTCTTCATGTCTCATACTTTTATCTTCTGAATAAATTTTCATATTTAGTGTCTTATTTGTTTTATCGCCTTTTTATGTCTATTTTACAATTCTATTTTGCATCCAGTTTTCTAGTCTTTGATAATTTTTTTTTTTTTTTTTTGACAAGTGAATAACATTCGCCAACAATCTATTTGCATCCTAATTTTTTTATCATTTCGTTTACTACCTTCCAATCATCCTTTCATTCTTACGACATTATTCATCCTCCATTCATACTTTCTATTTTCTACCGTGTTTGCATACTTTCCTCATTATCGACCTACATCGCTTTGCACTCATTCAATTCATTCTGTTTTTCCTTATCGCACTTTTCCTTTTCACTTCTTCTCATTCTGCCTACAATTACATTTCTACCGAAGCAACCGCAGCTATAAAATCTGGGAGTACTCTCCGAACCAGAAACTCGATCGGCTTTATCAGAGTTCCCCTTTATCCTCATAACCCATTTATGTTACTTCTAAATGGACAGGCTGCCTCCTCGGTCTTCTCCTCTAGACCCGTCCCAATTCGTCTGCGTTCTCTGCTTCTGTCGTTCTTATCGTGAAACCCTGAGGGAAAATAAATACAGGAAGAAGGATGCGAGAGAAATATGTCTGTTCAATGTGTGTAACAATTAAATAATCTTTTGAGAAAGACAAGGGTTTCCCAGTTTCCCATCCCGTCGGCCTTCACGTATGTTTGTGATAATTATCTTTTATGAGATAGAGAAGGGCCTTTAGTTTCCAATCCCGTCGGCCTTCAAGCATGTTTGTGACAATTATTTTTTATGAGAAAGAGAAGGGCCTTTAGTTTCCCATCCCGTCGGCCTTCACGTATGTTTGTGACAATTATCTTTTATGAGAAAAAGAAGGTCTTTTCAGTTTCCCATCCCGTCGGCCTTCAAGTATGTTGGTAACAATTATTTTTTAAAGAGAAGGGTTTTCCAGTTTCCCATCCTGTCGGCCTTCAGCCTTAACAATTATCCCATCCCAACCCGCGGCCTTCTATGTTGGTAACAATAATCTTTTATGAGAAAGAGAATGGCCTTCAGTTTCCCATCCCAACGGCCTCTACGTATGAAGAAGGGGCAAGCATCACAAAACATACGTTTGGTGACAACAAACATTAAGACCAGTGTCTGTACTGAGCGATATTCATTCCGGGTAATGAACATTGATGAAAAGCGCCCGTTTGATGCAAAGAATCAACCTTCTATTACGCGACAAAGGTACTTTTAAGCGTCATCATCATCGTCATCATTTAAATAAACGCCACATCGAATTGCACCCTGACGCAGGCGTTCCAAAAACAGATCACAAAAATCCGGCGAAGATATACAGCAATATATCTCTCCCGTATTTTTGGGGAAGGGCGCCGCGAATTAATTCTCGAAAAGCTCCCCCGTTCCGAAATATCATCATATAAATAATTTCATTACTTTCACTCCGGACTACAAAAGTAGAACACGCCGATATTACGGATCTGTAATTTAGAGCGATGTTTACGTCGTTTGAAGCCTGTTGAATCTGGCGCGAGTAATGATGATATTAAAGGTGTTTTCCCCTTTATTATTTTTGTACTCTCTCTCTCTCTCTCTCTCTCTCTCTCTCTCACACACACACACACACATACTGTATATATATATATATATATATATATATATATATATATATATATATATATATATATATATATATATATATATATATATTAACAAGATTAATTTATAGCTTCAACCACGGGTGCCCCAAGATGGAATAAGGTTTGTCTCTTTGACTCGCATACTCCCTTCATCTGTGATTAATCTAAATTATTCACTCATATCTCAAGAAACATTACAAATTTATCTTGCTTATAATTAATGATTAATCAAAGTTCTTTCTCTCTCTCCTCTTATACACACACACACACACACACACACACACACATATATATATATATATATATATATATATATATATATATATATATATATATATATAATCACTCGCTTTTCTGTAACGAAGCTTGAACTATCTCTCTCTCTCTCGTCCTCTGCCACATCGTCCGGTCCCTCAGCCGTTAGTCCCTTTATCTCTGCGCCCTCACGTAAAATAAACAGGCACTTGATGTCCCTCGGAGTGCCCTCCAGGGGGGAGGAGGGTAGCGTCCCTTCCCTTGCAAAACGTCGTGCCACTGAAAATGATTTGTCTCTTTGTTTTCCTCCTGTGGTCCCATCTCCTCCTACTAAGCTGGAAGTAGGCTCTCTCTCTCTCTCTCTCTCTCTCTCTCTCTCTCTCTCTCTCTCTCTCTCTCTCTCTCTCTGTCGTTTTGGCTTCTTTGCTGCTTTCATAGTGCATTTGCTTCTCGCTCCCTCTTTGTTATTGAAATAAAAATTTCTTTAGTTTCTTTTTTTTATTTCCTAATATGTCTGTCTATTCTGTGGAACACTGATTTTTAAGTTCAGTACCTTTTAGGGCTACCTGGTTATAATACCTGCTGGCTTTGAATAATCGTATATTAATAAACAAAAGATCTTGATCTAAAATGCACGGTTATTATTTTACTAAAACTCTTATCCGAGGATTTGCAGTCATATTACATTATATTCTCTATACCGTAACACAATATAATATAATATAAATAACAAAGTATTATATACCATTTCTGTGAAAGACAGCAAGATCTCAAATCTCAATTAACTGCTGTAAGTGAAATGTTTGTTTATTTTCCCGTAGAGTAGTATGACTCTATAACTAGACAGTGCAGGAGAGAGAGAGAGAGAGAGAGAGAGAGAGAGAGAGAGAGAGAGAGAGAGAGAGAGAGAGAGAGAGAGAGAATAAGCAATTGGCCTCTACAGACAATAACCTCTCTGAGGAGGATGATACGGTGAGGAATAAATAATGGGATATCCCGTACTAGTACTTAACTTTCTCACAAGACTGGATTCTATAAGAATATCTAAAATCAGAAATGATCATTATAACCTTACTTCTGCATATGTTTTTGTAAGGGTTGAACTAACTATGCCTCTTCATCCCTCTCTCGTTTTCTGATTTGCCACAAATTCGCAGAATCGTAAATCCAGAGATTCTTCACTATGCCTGTCACAACCAAAAACCTTAACCCTTCCCTCACTGACGAGCAGTCAATTTATAAAATCATATTATAACAAGAAATTAAAGAGCGTTGGAACTGCGTTTAAAACTGCTCTTGCATCAACATTTAAAAGTTGGACTGCGCTTAAATTTGAAAAATACTTCAAAGTATTCTAGAATCACAACATACGATGCTAGGGTTCGCGCGTATATAACCAAAATTTGAAATATCCCGGAACATTTCCCAGTAATAAAAACAAATGTGTCCGGGTCGCCAAGTTTCCGAAATATCGTGAATATCATTTTCACGCGACCCAGTTCACCATTCGTTCCAACTCTGGAAGCAATTTTTAATTTCTGCCGCTGTCAGCGCTCGCTTTAATGGCCTCGTTAAGACAGGAGTCTGATTTCATTTGCGCCTCTTGCACGGGAGGTCTGTCAGTGGGGCGATCTGTTAGCGAGACGGTTTATGGGCGAGTCTAGTCGTCCCCAAAAAAACACTTGGGTACACCACCCGGTAATAAAGCAATAAGTTAGGAAGACTCTGTGTATACAAGCTTGTCCATCAGCAAGGAACTCTCAAAGGCAGACGATTAATAAAAGAATGTATCCATGAGTAAGTCAATCTTAGGAAGACGATGTTGAAGTGAGGGTCTCACATTAGTAAGTCAGTCTATTAGGATTTGTCCATTAGTCAGTCTTAGGCAGACGATGTTGAAGTGAGGACCTCCATTTAGTAAGTCAGTCCATTAAGGTTTATCCATGAGTAAGTCAATCTTAGGAAGACGATGCTGAAGTGAAGATCTCCATTAGTAAGTCAGTCTATTAGGATTTGTCCATAAGTAAGTCAGTCTTAAGCAGACGGTGTTTAAATGCGAATCTATATTAGTAAGTCAGTCTATTAGGATTTATCCATAAGTAAGTCAGTCTTAGCCACACGATGTTTAAGTGAGGATCTCCATTAGTAAGTCAGTCTATTAAGATTTACCCATAAGTAAGTCAATCTTAGGCCAACGATGTTCAAGTGAGGATCTCCATTAGTAAGTCAGTCTATTAGGCAGATGATGTTCAGTGGCTCTCCTTTAGTAAATCAGTCTATTAGGATTTGTCCATAAGTAAGTCAATCTTAGCCACACAATGTTTAAGTAAGGATCTCCATTAGTAAGTCAGTCTATTAGGATTTATCCATGAGTCCATCTTAGGCCGACGATGTTTAAGTGAGGATCTCCATTAGTAAGTCAGTCTATTTATGAAGATGATTTACAGACGATACGATCCATTGGTTCGACGATCTCACAACGTAACGGTCCGTTAGCGGGAAGACGCGTTTTGCTTCTCGTCAAATTAACCTCATCACTTTGAGGAAAGTGGAGTGATTTTTTTATACACTACAAGCTTCTGGTATTCTTGGATATGATCTCTTTTAATTTGTTACTGATGGCGGTGCTAGCGTAAGTCTTGCACCAAGCTGCTAATGTTTGGAGGTTTTGCAACTAAATTTGTACTTGATGGATGTGTCTGTTTGAATTAGTTTTCATCAAATATCTTCATTTTTTCAAGGTAGTTTTTATTGGAAGTAGAGACTTCCGTCTTCATAGTATTCCCCTACTAACTGAGCAGTATCATTTCTTGAAAATTAAGCTATTTTAATTCGGCAGGATAAAATGCAAATTCATTGCGGTTGACTATCATATGACATATCGATGATAAAAAAAAACTATGAATTATTTTCTTAATGAAACCGATTTTGAAGTGAAAAACATGTCTATGTTTACTGAAAAAAAAATATGATAGATATAAACAAAATAACAGGAGCTGTCAAGGAATTCGTTTCATGTACAATCAGCAAGATTAAGTACATTCCGGTAATAATTTCGAAAGCGTAATTGCATTCATGGTATATCAGTGACAAAAGTATCATATAAAGAAATTTATAAATATAAATATGAGCAAGAATCTATATATATATATATGATATATGTATATTATATATATATGATATATATATATATATATATATATATATATATATATATATATATATATATATATATAAACATGCCCAAAAATAACACTACGCAACGGCAGTTTTCTTGGGAAACTCCATTACATTAGTGAGGAAAAAGAGGCTTTCATATCCCCTCTCCCACTTTATTCCATTCTCTGCCAGCCAAAGAACAGTATGGCTTCCTCCCTCCCCTTTGTTCTCGCGACCTTATCTTAGATCACTGCGAAGGAAAAATAGCAAAACAGAAGTGAGGACGTCTGCCATTCCGGAAATAAATGACAGTTTTTTTTATACTTTTTTATTATTCTCCTAAACCTGAAAGTTGTGGTAGCTAGGATATACGAGTAGTGTCCCGGTTTTATACAAGTTTATACATAAAAGGGAACACAGGCATTGTCAGAACTTGGAGAGAGAGAGAGAGAGAGAGAGAGAGAGAGAGAGAGAGAGAGAGAGAGAGAGATTCGCCGACTGCCATTGTACCCAATGTTTCATGCTACTCTCATCAAAACTTCGTTTCGCTTGTCTTTTAAGTTTTATTTTTTTTTTTAATTTGGCGGAGGGACATGAAGTTTTAATTATTAAAATTCTAAATTATAATCTTTTGACAAGCTGACAAACAGATTTTTGGTACGATTATCTCACGACTAAATTTGTCTCCACTGTGCTATTTATGCAGTCCGATCTAATTATATGTATGCGCCAAGTATGCCTGTACGATTACGCACGCATAAATATCTCCTTTAAATCATAAATGTGCGCACAAGCATGAAGGGCACATCAGCACCACCATCAAGTTGAAACCATCTAAGTAAAAATATTTCCCAGAAATTTTCAGAATTCCAAGACAGTCGATCGAAGTTCCTAAGAAATGAGGAGGAGGAGGAGGAGGAGGAGGAGGAGGAGGAGGAGGAGGAGGAGGAGGAGGAGGAGGAGGAGGTGGTGGTGGTTTTAACCGACAAGCTCCCGCCGGTCTGGTTTATTTTCCCTCTCAGCAAATAAACACAAGGGTCCCCTATGCGGTCGTTCCCCAAAACAGGGAGGTAACGGAAGCCGCCATCTGTCTCTAGATCATAACACCACCTCGTTTCTCCTTCTTCGTTTCTTCCCGGGGGAGTTCGGGACGCAACGCTTAAATATAGAATTCCTTATAAATAAGTTCCCCCTTTTAACTTAAACGCGGGGAAGAAGTGACTGTACCCGGTTGATACACGGTTTAAAGGACAAGGAACATCTGACAGTGGTAGCCTATCTTTCTTTTATTTGGTAAATTTTAAAGCCGACTTAACTGCACTGTTATTCTAATACTATTCAAACTAAAAATATAGGTTTCCTTACTGATTTATACTAAAAGGGGAAATTTAAATGCAGAATGCATGATATTTCCAAATGGATGCTAATTCTTTATTAAGTTTCTTTAAATGTATACTTCCAAAATATGTAACAAAAGAATTTGGCTCACAAACACTACAAAAGCATGCAGGCAAATCAACATATGTCTAATCAGTAGCTAAAATAGAAGAGTCACTTATGAAGAAACATACGTATACGTAATTCAATTCACTTGAGCGAAGCAACAACGACAGCTTAAAACAAACTGAAAGAAGAGAGACGCGAAAAAAAGAGAAAGTAATCGATCAAAACGTCCAAGGAAATGGATTGCCCTGCCATGGTTAGCGTTCCGTCAAACATGTCTCGTCAACTGACAGGTAGTACTTTGGGAAGAGAAGGTGACTAAGATCTGCTGTCAGGTCAGGCGGGTTTACTTTGATCCTTCATCGCAGCGAGGCTCGTTATTACATCACTGGATGATTCCTGCTGTCATGTGGGGGATCACTTTCGATTCTAACGAGATCACAAGTCTGGCTGCTAACAGAGCAGCAGCTTTTCCCTTGGCAACTTGGATTGCTCATTAGCTAATAATAGCTCCTGTCCCGTAAAGTTCAGAATTGGTTTGGATTCTAGAACCTGGTCTCTGAAAGATTAAGGCACGAAACACAATTTTCTTTGGTTGGTGAGACGTCTCCCTAGTTCCTCGACAGTCAGAACTCAGGATCGAATCATAAGAAATGCTAAAGCCCATATAATATATATATATATATATATATATATATATATATATATATATATATATATATATATATATATATATATATATATAATCATATATAATCAGCCTTGCCCACAACAGTACACTTTCTACCCAATTCGTTGCCGTCCCTTCTACAAAAGGAATCCAGAAGGTATGGACATCCCTTTACCCCAAATGTAAAGACTATTACCGCCTAGACTTATTTAGGAAATAAAATAAAGAAACAGGATGAATTAATGGCTGGCTTGTCACCAAGCGAAGGAATGCATTACGAAAGCGTTGGCCAGCATCAGAAGAATAAGCGCAATCACTAAAATAAACTAAGGGATAAATTAATGACATCTTTCAAATGCTTGCCATGTTGCAACCATGTGAGGGGTTACAGAACGGTTGCAAGGGTCGAATTGCATGCCTAGTTTATCTTAACTTAAACTCTCATTATCTTTGAGTGACAAAAAACAGCAAACGGCAGCATCCTTCTTTCTCACGGCGTTGAACAAAGTTCTGACACTTACTGGTTAAGCAACGATTGCCAACAACAAGAAAATAACTGAAATGTTGAAACAAAGCAAATAATTGCCAGAACGATTTTAATTTTATATATATTAGTTTTGATTGTAAATTAAAGGAAAAGGACAAAACGATGAGGAAATAAACTGCTGAATTCATGTACAGAAAAACCAATCTACATCACGAAGAATCACAGCTTATGAATAAGGATGCCGGGATAGCCTACTATATTCGTCACACACATTTCGTTAATGCCCAGACCACTGGAAGAGCCAACGTACCTTAGTTAAGGAAACGAAGTAAGGGTGATAACAAGTAAAAAATGCGCCAAAGAAACTTCGGCGCAATCGAGTTTTCTGTACATCGTATAATCAAGGCCATCGAAAATATTTCTATCTTTCGGTGGTCTCGGTATAATGCTTATGAGCTGCTGCCCATGAGATTTTAACCACGGCCTGGTGGTGGCCTGGCCTATATCGCTGCCAGACGCACGATTATGGCCGACTTTAACCTTAAATAAAATAAAAACTCCTGATGCTAGAGGGCTGCAATTTGGTATGTTTGATGATTGGAGGGCGGATGATCAACATACCAATTTGCAGCCCTCTAGCCTAAGTAGTTTTTAAGATCTGAGGTCGGACAGATAAAGTGCGGACAGAAAAAAGTGCGGGCGGACAGACAAAGCCGACACAATAGTTTTCTTTTCAGAAAACTAAAAAATGCTTGTTTCCAAATCATTAATTCAACTCACGGATATCTTCTAAATCATTATTCCTCCATTAAAAAAACAAATCTTGCGACGACATGGGAGTGAAATAAAACAGGTTCAAATATCTGGCATTCTTGACATCAGCAAAACAACATTCCAGTGTTGTTCTGTCTCCAAATTCTCGTTTACTCGTAGTGACGTCCTTCTCAGCAGCAATGTGGCTATACTCGTATTAAAGGATTTTCCTGACCCATAACCTGGCACTGTGAGAGTTGATGGGGACCCATCAAGTTGGATCATATCCGTTTACCAGTTCCCAGCAAAAAAGGTCCTTCAATCTTCATCATTCTTTTTATTTTTATTCATCATCTTGTTTCCTCCACTTAACCTTTGGTTACCATTTAATGTCAAAATCAGCAAAGTGAAGATAGATGAAAAATGCATACAATTTTATACATTCATGTCGGTCTTAAAAGGGGTCAGCAAGCACGATCAGTGCCCTTAACCTGTACCCAATACTGAAACTTGCAACAAACTTAGCAGACGCGTACAAGCAGTCCCGGGTATAAAAGACAATGGAATAAGAGTAGGCAAGTAGAGAACTAAGAGAAAACAGGTTCAATACAAAATATAACTAGGACTAAAAAAAAATGAGGTTTAGCCCTATGTAACCATGACTAAAAATTACATTTTTCATTTTGATATTCAAAACGAATAACCCATAAGTCTTAACAACACAATGAAAAAAAAAACTAAGTAAATTCTTTCCATGATATATCGAGAAAAACATTCTAGCTGACACCATTTTCACTCTTCCACGCCATGATTCCTTATTTAACTCCCTGGTTCCCATTCACCGTAAGCCAGACCTTCCTGGAATTCGTTCGAGCATTTGAAAATCTCCTTTATTGCTGCTTCTATCTCTCCGAGTTCCGGGTAATGGATTTTAACGCCATTTCGAACTTAACGAATCCAGGAAAAGAATTCCCTCCTCCGTCATTTGAATGTGCTATTTTTGCTCCATTTTACTTGACGAAGAACTAATATTTCTCTATAATTCACTCCCGGCGAGATGTTTTTGGCCGTTCTCTGGAACTCGCGCATGCGCGTTAACACACACGCACAGAAATGTTATCTGAAGCAATATCCCCCATGAGGGTCATGATCCTTCCTAATCCCCTAACAAGAGGACCATCTCTGAGCCGCCCTTGACAATTTCGTTGTTCTCCCTCGGCGTTCTCGCAATGGATGCTAGCCAGCAACGCTGAAAATCTATTTAGCAACCCCGAGTTTTCCATTCATTTCCTTCCATTTTTTATCCTTATTGTTACTGCTAATACTACTTCTAGTAATTTCACTATAGTAATTGAATATTATTAAATGTAATGGAAGGATTATAAACACGTTAGAAGATGAGAAATTTCGGTTACAATATTAAGTCAATTTAGTAATAAATAACATTTATCTCAATGAACTCAGTCTCCGAAACTCCTAAGCACCTTTTTTCACCATGACACTCGTAGAAATTGCCCTTTGCATTAAAATCAGCAATTACTGTTAATCTGACTGGCTGTATATGCCTTAACTTGCAAACTGGATTAAAAAAAAAGAAAACTAGAGTGACGTTTACAACACCCTGGCAATCAGAATTGTTGGTGGTAAATTTTGTGTCAATCCAATTTGTGAAGATTTCTTCTGGGATGACGGTTTCAAGTTTTACAAGTCTATCCAATATGGTGACCAGTCCCTTAATCAAAGCTGATGAAACGTAAAACCGCTAGATATATGACTCAGATGTCTGAGATATTAGCAGTGGACCCCATAAGCATTACTTAAGGTTCTTTGCTGCGTGCCTTCAGCCCCTAGCTGCAACCCCTTTCGTTCCTTTTACGTACTACGCCTTTCATATTCTCTTTCTTCCATCTTACTTTCCTCCTTCTCCTAACAACTGATTCACAGTGCAACTGCGAGGTTTTCCCCCCCTGTTACACCTTCCAGACCTTTTACTGTCGATTTCCGTTAAACCGCTGAATGACCTCATAGGTCCCAGTGCTTGGCTTTTGGCCTAAATTCTATATTCAGTTCAATTCAATTCTAATAGTAGTGGAACTTTGAAATTAAATTCAAGGTGGCTAACTCTAGTAAATTTATTCTGGTAAGTCGTGCAGGCAGCTCTTAAATGGTTCTCGGTCCTGTACTACCCTACAAAATATCAACTTACTCGGTGCAGTAACTTCTGAGATCTGGCTCACGTAGCCATATTGGAATCCCATTTTCGTCCACGATGATGAAAGTATGCCAGGGGACCATGTATCCAACTCGATAGTGTTGTCTATAAATTCAGCACCTCCGAAAACCATACTGCACATGTTCTCAGTCCCTCACTTCTATCAATGAATAAACATAAAGAGCAACTTTCTATCATTTTTATGCATTTTTTTACACTACTGGCCTGCTGCGATCTATTTTCATATTAACTGAAATTCCAAAACCAGCTTTTTAAAGAATCCGACCAAGTAAACATCTGTCAAATTTCATGCCGATTCGTTCACCTGTCCTTGAGATGCTGAGATGTTTAAAGGTCTCAGAACGTAACCAATATGACCATAAAGTCACACGACTCATCAAAATTCCGATATATAGAGAGAGCATTGGTCTAGGCCTGTGTGCATCCTGCTGGGCAACACAGAAGTCACTAGTTGGGGTGCATTCGAGTAAAACTTCAGATGTGGGATAAATGGCGTACCCTGTACATGGCCTGAGAACAAAATTTAGCCTATGGTCCTTTCTCACCATCACATAAATCTTGTTTTTGCCAATAAATTTTCTAATTATTTCGAAAAACTAACTTTGCTGTACGAAAATAACAAAATAGAAAAAAAACTCTACTAAAAAATTGGGAACCAGCGATGCTTGCTTGGCCCGCTAATAAAAATAATACGAGTAATAACAACTGTCTGGTCGAAAACCACAAACAGTACACGAAATAAAAATATGAAAGCAGACTTTCAAAATACGAAAGGAAAAAGCAGAATGAGACTTTCCGGAAGTGCCTCATATGAAATACGTTGTTTCCTGTTGAAAGTGTAAACACTGAGATTCTGGAAAACAGAACCGTTTGTTGTGTTCCTTGAAACGTGGGGAGGAAAATGATTTAATATCTGATATTTTCCGGGGATCAGAAACGAAAAATATTAACAATTATTTTTAACAACAAGAGAGATTCGGTCCATAAAGAGCACGAGGACAGCTGAAAGTTTCTCAATAACAAAGGCGGAAATATGAAACACAAATGTCAAAATACATATATAAAAAAATTGTTTTTATAAAATCGGCGGTTTCGATGAAAGAATTAAGGAAGAAATTCAAGAATATTCATCATTATATTAATTTTCATGGTCAAACTGGCTGTCTAATGAACCTAATGGAATAAATAATAAGTAAAAAATGCGACGAAGTTTCTTCGACGCAATCGAGTTTTCTGTATGGCGTATAATCAAGGCCACCGAAAATAGATCTATCTTTTGGTGGTCTCGGTATAATGCTGTATGAGCCGTGGCCAATGAAACTTTAGCCACGGCTCAGTGGTGGCCTGTCCTCTGTCGTTGCCAGAAGCATGATTATGGTTAACTTTAACCTTAAATAAAATAAAAACTACTGAGGCTAGAGGGCTGCAATTTGGTAGGTTTGATGATTGGAGGGTGGATGATGAACATATTAATTTGCAGCCCTCTAGCCTCATTAGTTTTTAAGATCTGAGGGCGGCCAGAAAAAGTGCGGACGGACAGACGAAGCCGGCACAAAAGTTTTCTTTTACAGGAAACTAAAACCAAAATAAGTGGATAGTGTTAAGGAGACCTGAGTGTCGACACTTTTCGAGACCGAAGTCTCCTATACAGTTGATGTAAGAAAAAAATAACAGAAATGTTAACAAAATGACAGAACAAAATTACAATAAGATCGACGGGGTAATAAATACTCTCGAAAATAAAAGAATATGAAGAACCGGAGCAGGAAAGAACTCTTTCAAACATTTCATTACCAGCAGATACAAAGATAAGAGAAACTTCAAAATGCTTTCATTCCGCGCGGGGAAAACGAAATGAGTTTCCTCCGCTCCAGAACGATGAAGAATTACGGCGGAAGAAAATGAAGTATTCCCGATGAAAACGAGTTTCGCATGAGGAAGAATGAAGCTGATGATGATGATGATGATGATGATGATGATGTGTTGATGGTGAAGATAGGGGATAATATGATGAGGGTTCTGAAGATCATATTGCTTTCGTGGTTTAATCTCGATAACGATCACAGTCTTAGCAGGCAGCATCTACAAGCTGCTTTGTCTTTTTGCAAGCAATGTTACTCAAGCAATCGCGTGCTGAGGTATCACATCTCTTGAAAGCAGAGCCTCATAAGGTATTGAACTGAATATAGAATTAAGGCCAAAGGCCATGCACTGGGACCTGTGAGGTCATTCAGCGCTGAAACGGAAATTGAGAGTAAAGGCTTTGAAAGGTGTAACAGGAGGAAAACGTTGCAGTTGCACTATGAATCAATTGTTAGAAGAGGGTGAAAAGTAAGATAGAAGTAAAGAATATGAAAGGAGGTACAGTAAAAGGAACAAAAAGGGTTGCAGCTAGGGGCCGAAGGCACGCTGCAAAGAACCGTAAGTAATACCTACGGTGCACCGCACGACGTGCACTGACGGCACTGCACCCCCACGTGGCCTAATAAGATAGGACAAATGACTGTCCTTGCCTAGTCCACGCCGACAAGAAACAAGGAAGAAGAGAGGAAACAAAGGAGAAGAAGAATGGGGGAGAGAAAACTCAGGAAAGAACAGGGATGAATTATTACGGATTACTATGATATGGTCATAATATGTGTTGGATTTGGTAATTCTTTTAAAAGTTAAGACAGTATGACAGTTGTCATAATTTTGGCTCCTTTCAGCTAATCTTCAACTCTTACCTCCCGATTAATAACTATCCATATTTTCATGGGATTCTATTTGTTCCTAGATTTTCAGCAAACCTTGGATGTTATAGCCCAAAACGAGGAGGCATGGTCAAAATTTTCTAATGATTTTTTGCAGAAAAAACAAAAAGTTATAGGCATCAATCTGATAATGGAAACAGAATTGAGTTAGAAAATTTATGTGTAGTTAAAGCCTTTTTTATATTTACACACACATATGCTCATCAGCAGTAATTCGAACCCCATGTGCAATTGATTCCTGTCCTAAAAACTCTTCCTACATAAAAAAAAATCGTTTCATTCCAGCCACTGCCAAACCAACTAATTAATGCTCCACCCCTTTTTCCACCGGTGATTACGAAGAATTGAATAGAGTAGAATAGAATATAGAATTTAGGCCTAAGGCCAAACTCTCCGACCTATGAGGTCATTCAGCGCTGAAAGGGAAACTGACAATAAGGTTTGAAAGGTGTAGCAGGAGGAAAACCTCGCAGCTGCACTATGAAACAATTGTTAGAGGGGGGTGGAAAGTCAGGTGGAGAAAGAATATGAACGGAGGTACAGTAAAATGTATGAAAGAGGTTGCAGCTAGGGTCCGAAGGGACGCTGCAAAGACCCAAAGTAATGCCTACAGTGCACCACGTGAGGTGCACTAACGGCACCAACCCCCTACGGAGCCCGTAATTACGAATCACACAACCTCTTCATTAGGACTAACTTCCTCCATTCTTCCCACATAACCAAACCACCTTATAACTCTCTCGTCCATCCTTTAGATAGCTTAGTTTTTTACCTTCCTAACTCGTATCTACATTGCTCATCGTTAACCCGTCTTACTGCAGATATGCAAATATTTAATTCCAACATCTCCAATTTTCTTTTATTCATATTCAGTATCCAAAATTCTCTTCCACAACGAAGAGCTGGCTCAATAAGATCCAAGGTTGCGCAACACCGTAGCTATTTTGTCATCAGTCCAGCTCAAGTTACGAGAAATTACTTGAAGATAACGGCCATAAAAGCGTCCTGCTTCACACAATACTGTCCTAAAATGGAAGACTGCATCATCTGCAAATATACACAATTTATAAAAATGGTAGATACTAAAGTTTTCCCTTGCCTTGCTACGGATTTTGCAGATACTGCAAATGGGACACCTAAATACTCGTGGAAAGCATTGAAGAATCATTCTGAAACTACAGGAACTTGTGTATTTTGTGTTTCACGCGCCCAATAGGTGGCATATCTCAGTTTCGAAAATTTTGCAGATACTGAAGTTTTCCATTTGAGGGCAGAATAGTCTCGAGGTTCAGCTGCCCGCTGGCGCAATCAATTGATGTAATATCTTAGATAAGTTGCCTAGGCGATAACAATAGCACTAGATTTTTGACAAAGTCGTTTATATTAGACAGGACAACATGGGAAACAGAGCTCAAACTTGCTCTGCAAACCAGTTTCTTTTAGAAGTGACGTCACGTCACCATATCTATTCGTTATACTCTTCAAAGTAGTTTCAAGACTGACCATTTTCTTTAACAAATATCGTCATTACAACAAATCTAGGAGATCAATAAACAAAGATACAAACATGTGCATAATAATAATAATAATAATAATAATAATAATAATAATAATAATAATAATATATCATTGTAAGACATGAAAGGAGAGGATTTGGAAAATTATTTAAAATCCCTCTAAATTCCCGGATTCATCCTTTGAAGGATATACTTTTAATCAAATGACCGATTAATATTATCATTCTCTCTCTCTCTCTTTCTCAACTGCTCGTGATGGCAGATAATTACATTCAATCAATCTCTCTCGCTGTTTTTAGAATGAGTAATAATTTAAAAGTCGAGGTAATTAGTTAAATCTCTCTCTCTCTCTTCATGATGCAGGTCAGGGTCTCGCCCCGTTCCTCGCTAATTCACCTTTATTGGGTCTCTTGTTTTTCGTCTAACAACCTTCCTGCTATCTCTCTCTCTCTCTCTCTCTCTCTCTCTCTCTCTCTCTCTCTCTCTCTCTCTGCATTCTCTCAAACTGCTAAATCTAAACCTACTTCTGCATTCACAGAGATGAAGAATGAGAGAGAGAGAGAGAGAGAGAGAGAGAGAGAGAGAGAGAGAGAGAGAGAGAGAGAGAGAGAGAGAGAGAGAGAGAAGGGCTGCTAGGGGAATACACTGCTATATGTAAGCATTATTTAGAATTTTGTATCAACGTATGCCGATCGGATTGTGGATATATTGGGGACTGGCTCGTAATCTTATTTTATTAGTTTTCCATAGGTTATTTTATTCTGCGCTTTGCTTGCCGTTTATATTATTTCCCTATATATACATACATTATACATATATATGTGTGTATAATCTATATATATATATATATATATATATATATATATATATATATATATATATATATATATATATATATATATATATATATATTATGAAATCAAAGGGAACAGGTTCGCCTGCTGGCCAAAGGGCGATGCACTTCGCATATTCATATAATTCCCTTTAGGTGTAATTTATTCCTAAGGTTGACTGAATTCGCTATCAAGGGGTAACGAGTGGTTTAACATTTGAGTGAATAAAAAGTCACGCGTGAATCAGTGACAAAGCTAATATGTGAATTGCGTTCATCTGAGTGATGCGAGAAACAGAGGAAGGAAATTGGACGTAGTTGCCAAGTTGTGGGAAAAGAAATGAATCGTGAATGGAGAGTGGAAAAGTTGATGGTTGCAGGCGATACATCAGCTATTGAAAACAATCAAAAGAAACTCTTTTAAAAACTCGGGGAGGGTTCGAAAGTGCTCGCATGAGGAGAAAGTTAAGCGTAAATGTGAGCGAGAGAGGAATTATGAGGGGAAAATGAAGAAAAGGAAGTTGGTATAAAGAATGTTAACAGGGTGATGGAAAAATAGTAGTGGTTGGTTGTAAAGGGTATTTGGTGTGTGTGTGTATTTTTTATATATATGAGTGTGTATATATATATAAATATATATACATATGTATATACTCACACAAATATATATATATATATATATATATATATATATATATATATATATATATATATATATATATATATATATATATATATATATATATATATATATATATATATATATATATATATATATATATATAGAGAGAGAGAGAGAGAGAGAGAGAGAGAGAGAGAGAGAGAGAGAGAGAAGTTGATTTTTTTGTACGCAACAGGTGAGTGCATGCATAATGAATCAAATACGCTTACATGCAGGTACCTATAGCAGCTGCTTAAATGATTCGATCAATATTTCCTTCCGCAGGCTATTATGATTACCTCCAAGCGTGTTGAGACTCCCCTTCGAAGTTCACTCTGTTTGTCTGTTATTTTGTCACAATAACGCCGTGAAAAAAAAACTCGGATTAAAGCCTTGTAAAAAAAATTCGGATTAACGCCTTGTAATAAAATAAAATTCGGATTAACGCCTTGTTGAAAAAAAACTCGGATTAACGCCTTGTAAAAAAAATCAAAATTCGGATTAACGCCTTGTAAAAAAATCAAAACTCGGATTAACGCCTGGTAAAAAAAAACAAAATTTGGATTAATGCCTTGTAAAAAAACAAAATTCAGTTAAGTTTAGTAAATCTATAATTGTAACTGTCTCATTACAAAGGGTCCCTGAAAATTCACCAATCTCAGACCTTCACAGTTTTAGCCATGCCATATTTTTTTATTCCTTACAATACTAATAATGCGTTCTCATTTTAGTTTTCTGTAAAAGAAAACTATTGTCCGTCCGCACTTTTCCTGTCCGCCCTCAGATTTTAAAAACTACTGAAGCTAGAGGGCTGCAAATTGGCATGTTGATCATCCACCCTCCAATCATCAACCACACCAAATTGCAGCCCTCTAGCCTCAGTAGTTTTTATTTTATTTAAGGTTAAAGTCAGCCATAATCGTGATTCGGGCAACGGATAAGCCACCACCGGGCCGCGGTTAAAGTTTCATGGGTCGCGGCTCATACAGCATTATACCGAGACCACCGAAAGATGAATCTATTTTCGGTGGCCTTGATTATACTCTGTAGCGGCTGTACAGAAAACTCGTTCCTTCGGCGCATTTTTTGCTGGTTTATTATTACTACGGCTAGAATAGCAGCATCGTTACTATTCTTACATATTCTTCCTTACTGAGGTTACTAAATCTCTCTTACTACCTCTACTACTTTTATAATTACATCTTTCTTATTACCAATACCACGATATTTACTTTACAACTGCGCCTTTCTCATCGATAATTCATTCAAGAGTCTACAACTGACCATGCTGAGATTTTTCCAAAGCTAAGCAATGGTAATTCATTAGGTTCGGCAAACTTTCACTAATGAGGTAAATGAGTTACATAATAACCCATTCAACAGGCCCTACCTTCTTTTTCACTAATTACCTTCTATAGTCATTAAGTGAGACTAATATAATATCCATAATTATATATATCCATATATATATATATATATATATATATATATATATATATATATATATATATATATATACATATATACTCATGATCAAGTATAAATAAACTCAATCACACACACACACACACACACACACACACACACACACACACACACACACACACATATATATATATATATATATATATATATATATATATATATATATATATATATATATATATATTACATATACACTCATGATCAAGTATAAATAAACTCAATCACACACACACACACATATATATATATATATATATATATATATATATATATATATATATATATATATATATATATATATATACATATACACTCATGATCAAGTACAAATAAACTCAATCACATACACACACACACACACACATATATATATATATATATATATATATATATATATATATATATATATATATATATATATATATATATATATAATATGCAGAATTGATATCACCCCTCTCTCACCCTGAAAGCTTTTTGGTATGTTTGTAACATGACAAATTATAATTTTTGTCACATACACGCAAGAGTTTTTACATTCACAAATATAAAGCCACAAACACCGTTTAATATCCAAGTCACTATGATCGTATCGTCCATCCCTCCTTCCTTCCTTCCTTTCTCTCTCTCTCTCTCTCTCTCTCTCTCTCTCTCTCTCTCTCTCTCTCTCTCTCTCTCTCTGTACCGAGAATTACAATATCTCTCGATAACGCGTTGTTTTGAAGGGACGAAACACAATTACTTCATATCAATAGCCATTTAATAAACGATTAGACTGACTTCATATCAATAGCCATTTAATAAACGATTAGACTGACTTCATATCAATAGCCATTTAATAAACGATTAGACTGACTTCACATCAATAGTCATTAAATAAATGATCAGACTGACTTTATATCAACAGCCATTCAGTAAATGATTAGACTGACTTCATATCAATAGCCATTAAATAAATGATTAGACTGACTTCATATCAATTGCCATTCAGTAAATGACTAAACTGACTTCATATCAATAGCCATTAAATACATTATTAGACTGACTTCATATCAATAGCCTTAAATAAATGATTGTACCGTCTTCATAATAAGAACCATTCAATAAATGATTAGACTGGCTTCATGTCAATAGCCATTAAATAAATGATTAGACTGACTTCATATCAATAGCCATTAAATAAATTATTAGACTGACTTTATATCAATAGCCATTAAATAAATGATTAGACTGACTTCATAACAATAGCCATTAAATCAATGATTAGACTGTCTTCATATCAATAGCCATTCCATAAATGATCAGACTGACTTCATATAATCATTTATTAAATAAATGATTAGACTTAGTTCAAAGACCAACAATTTCCCCAAATACTCACCAATTAGTCGGTGGTATGGGTATATTTCCCTCACCATGAATTAGGCAGCAGTTCTCTCTCTCTCTCTCTCTCTCTCTCTCTCTCTCTCTGCCTCTTCGGGGAAAATATGAAGAGAAACCGTCACCGGAAGGATAGAAACCATTTCCTAGCTGCATACAAATCTAAATCTATGGCGGCGCTGGAAAAGTCCGTCTGTGTGCGAGGTGGACTCGGTAATTAACCAATTAGCTTTGGATGCGGAGGAAGATCGGTGTTGCTTGTGTGTTTTTTTCACTGTTGTTGTTGACGTTGTCGTTACTGTTGTTGTTTTGCCTTTGTTATGACCACTGTTTTTGTTGCTGATGAAGTCGATGTTGGCTGATGGAAACAATGATGGTTGTTGTTCGTTCTCTTAATTACGACTGCAATGTTAACGCTGAAGATAAGGATAATTGTTTCACTGCAATGACGTGAGCTATAATAACATACGTATTATTAAGTCTGTTGTTGTTTACTCTGTTGTTTACTTGGGGAAGCTACGTCCCAAAACGGGGAGGTGGGCTTGAAAACATTTTGGGTCTAGGCAATTAAGACGACAATGGTGAACCAATAAATTGTTGAATCGGGATAACTGCCATTTAGAACAAATTTTAGTAGGGGTATTTGAGGACCAGAAAAATCTAAAATTGGGATAACTATGGAACATTATAATCGCCTATATAATACATACTGTACATGCATGAATATGTACGTATATAAATTTGAGTCCGTAACCTGACATATATAAAGCATTCTAAGCTAATATAGAGCATCTTTTAAAAAAACTAATATACCAGTAATAATGACAATTATCATTATTATACATTACATTTTAAGTTATTGGATTTTAAAAGCCACCTTTACTGAAGCAAGTCATAATGAGATTAGGCCTACCCCATTAGTGTCTAAAATGATAATGCGGCTTCACAGGATGGATTAAAAAAAAAGTAGTTAATGAAATGATTCTGGACGGATATTTCTCTTTCGTTCATTTTACATAATTAAATGTATCAAAAGAATGTCTAAGTGCGTTCTCTCTCTCTCTCTCTCTCTCTCTCTCTCTCTCTCTCTCTCTCTCTCTCTCTCTCTCTCTCTCTATATATATATATATATATATATATATATATATATATATATATATATATATATATATATATATATATATATATATATATATATATATATATATATATATATATATATATATATATATATATATATATATATATATATATATATATATATATATATATATATCTGTCTGTGTATGAGAGAGAGAGAGAGAGAGAGAGAGAGAGAGAGAGAGAGAGAGAGAGAGAGAGAGAGAGAGAGAGACCAGCAACAGCACTCTTCCCGACACTAAAGCTGCACTCCATTTCTTAGACTTAAGCTTTTTATTCGTCCCTTCAGGGAGTGACTTGAGCAAGAAAGGCCCTGTCCTTTGATCTCCGAGGGGCTCCGGCCTCAAAATCCTCAAGGATCTCAGGAACCCAGGGAGAACTTACGAAACTTCAAGGAACTTCATGGAAGAGGTTGAAGTTTTCCATCTCCGAAAGCGACGACTTCGAGGTGCATCCCCTATCCCATCCCACCCCCCCAACCCAGCCGTCGGCGTCCCCTATTTCCTCCCCAGCAGGAATAAAACGGAATAACTCGGGGAAGATGGGGAATGACTCCCCGCCCCCGCCCCCTTTTGGGAGCGCAGATGAAGAAGCGGTTTTGGGAGATCTCCTCCCGCTTCCCCGGGATCTATTAATGTTGCAGCATCCCGCTGGCGCCCAAAGATAGAAGCATATCCAGACCTGTTGCGTTTATTTCCAGAAAGTTTATATCGATCGAGGACCTGTTGAGCTCTCTCTTTCTCTCTCTCTCTCTCTCTCTCTCTCTCTCTCGCGTGTGCGCGCGTCTCAGACTATTATCTAGACCTATTTTCTCCGTTTGTTTACTCCTTTCTTTCTTTGTCTGTCTCATCTTTCCCCTGCGGCTTGTTTTGCTAGACGAGCTCCTTTCCACTTTCAACAAAAAAGCTGGTACTGGGAAAACACAAGTTATAAAAACGCAAAACAAATGGATCAGGTCAAGGACAGGGTAGATCATTTGCCGTGAAAAACGAAAATATTAATCTTTCATTGACGCTGGAGCAAAGTAATATTTATTTACACTCGTTTCTCTGCTCACGTTTTACTAAAATCTGTTGTTTTCCGATTTCCTATAGTATTAAAGAACATACATTAGAGTACATGGCTTACCAACAATATGTATATGAACGTATGTATGTGTGTGTGTCTGAGTAAATAAGCATCACCTATCTCATCATCGCATTCAACGCCGCTTGACACAAAGGACCTAAATGAAATTCCATCATTCATGTCTTCCCCGAGCTTTATCTTTCACAAGTCTCCACTTATCTCCAGCCTCCTTTCCCAATTAAGTCTGGGTCTTCCACTTCTGGTGACTACAGGAGCCCACCTGACACCATCAAATAATATTCCCCTAAGGCAGTGGTTCTCAACCACGGGGGAATTCCAGTAGTTCTTAAACAGAGACGAATTCCCCCCTAGTATGGAATTTCAGAGTTGGGGGGGGGGTGAAATTGTAACCACAGATTGGCTTGCTCATTATTTATTTTGACTTATATATAGTCTTTCACTTAGTTCTAAGTCAAGAGAACCTATACTGGATATCAACCCTCCAAAGTGTTTGAAAGATTCAACCTCTTTAATCATTTCTACATCCTATGTTATTTCATCCCTTCGTGCTGACTCTGTTCTCATTACTTCCGTTTTTTCTTCAATCTGTTTTGAGTCCCATGTCTCTAGATATGCGATGCATTTTATTAAACAAGCTTCGTTAATGTTGTGGGGTTTTGCTGATTAAAACAGCATCATCAGTGTATTCTAAGTTTGTCATGTTTCTGTCGTTACTCTGATCTGAACTCTCGCACATCCTGCTACTATATTTCATTTAACATCTACGAGATGGGCAACAGCAAAGGTGAAATAACATTCCAGCGTAGGAAGTCATAAAAAACCGGCTAACTAAAAACAATCGTCAAAAATCTGTTAGTTAAAATTCATGCCATAAAATGATGAAGAATTAATGATTATTCTGTGAGCAGCTAAAGGCTAAATTACTATCGAATTCCGAAGATAATATTCCATGATTTAAGTTAGCTCTTCAAATTAAATATAAATGATAGAAGACTAATAATGCTCATTTGGTATTACTTGAAATGGTGCTTCTCAACCATACAGCTTTGTACATACTAGACTCAACTTTTAACAATGTGCGCATGGATAATTGTTAAGAAAAGCGATGTAAGAATGACTCACGCATAGAAACAATAACTTTGAACTGCATGGAATATTTACAGGAAGTCGAAGATAAAAAAAAAGTCCCCCTCAGATGGGAGGATACGTCAATGTATACGTTCGAAATGTACACTTTACACAAACATACACATATGCGGACACGCGCATATGATTATGAACGTTTTATAAATATTTAGGACACAGTCACAGGCGTGTGTTCGACGTTAAAAGAAGGAACTGCTCAATTTACGACGAAAGCACCACGCGCGATAAATCCCCGGTCAGACACACCATCGTCCCCCACCCCCCAAAAAAAAAAATAAAAAGGAGAAAAAAAAAGAGAGCGAATTTCCCTATTTTCCGCAAAAATTACGCCGCCAGCGGAATGCGTTAACTTCTCATGACTGGCCCTTTTATGATTTTCCCAAAAAAGTTATAATCAGTTTTCGCTCGCGTTCGCGTGAAAACACTCTTTTAAGAGCCATCGCAATTTTCCTTTTTTTTTTTTTTTTTGAGGGTGTGAGGGGGCAGGGAAGTGGCGCGGGGGGGCGCTTATCAATGTCATTACCTTTAGGGATCCGGGAATGATCGTTCTCCAGACATACCTGCAAAAAGAGAAGAACGGTGTTAAAGGGTTGTTTATTCATTGCGTATGAGTGAAGATTAATAATAATAATAATAATAATAATAATAATAATAATAATAATAATAATAATAATAATAATAACATCAGTAGCAGTTGTGATAGAATAAAATGCAACAATGTTAATAAAAAATGATAATACTTGCAATATCCTAATATGACCAATAAATATGATAAAAATAAATTAAGTACCAATCATAATTCTATCAATAAAATACTTACTACAATTATAACAGATAAAAAAATCTTCAACTCCGCCGACAGAACACCCCAAACATGGCATTTTCAAATGGGTAACGAGAGAACAATCTCTCGGGAAATTAAAATCTATACACTCTATGTAAATCTATAATTGAATCAGATCTGGCCAGATCCTATTTTTGGAAAGGCCGGATACACGAACGCACGACTTTACTGTTACAAGCAATCAGCCCTTTTTGTAACAGAAAAAGGACGCGTTGTCATGTATCCTTTGTCAGACGTGTAGCAGTTGTTATAAGCTGACATAAATAAGATTTCTTTTTTACGCCATTTCTTTGTAAGAAATATACGACTTGCCACAAAAAAAGGATGCACTATAGAATCAGTATTAAATACTGATTTCTCGTGAACAACTGGGCATTCAAATTAGGAACTCAGTACTTTACAAGGTACCTGAAAATCGTGCTATCTGAAAAACGTTAGATCTATCATATGCATACATTTTATATATATATATATATATATATATATATATATATATATATATATATATATATATATATATATATGTATATATATATATATAAATAAAAAGTAAATATGTTATAATATATATACACATATATATATATATATATATATAAATATACATGTATATATATATATAAACATATATGTATAATACATATACACACATACATATAAATATACATGTATATATATATATATATATATATATATATATATATATATATATATATATATATATGAAATAAAAAAAAAAAATAAAAAACCTGGTCCAAAAGGAAGTAACGAATCAGTCTCTTACAAGAAAGTCGGAGTATTTAAGAAAATCAGGAAGGGGTGGCGGGGGGGTGGGAGAATTCCCAATCATACATTTTTCTTACAAAGAACAATAGTATCCACTAAAAAAGGAAGACGCCCACAGCTCACCAGCTGCTGGGAAAACAGTGCAGAGGCCAGGGGAAGGGGGCGGGAAATGAAATCTAATAACTAATTAGCAGTTTTCTCGCCAAAGTTATAATCTATTCGGAGACTTCGTGTGATAATCAACCTTATTAAAAGATTACCGCCCCATAGATTTCCAGTCTGGTTCAAGTAATAAAACTCGATAATTATTCAGATTTAGCAATGATTGCATCATATAATGTCTCTTCTATTTCAGTATTTAAGAAAAAGATAGCAGGTGAAAAAAGTATTTAAGAAAAAGATAGCATGTGAAAAAGTATTTAAGAAAAAGATAAGTGAAAAAGTATTTAAGAAAAAGATATCATGTAAGAGTATTTGAGAAAAAGATAGGTGGAAAAAGTATTTAAGAATAAGAAAGTAGGTGAAAAAAATTATTTAAGGAAAAGCTAGCAGGTGAAAAAAGTATTTAAGAATAAGATAGTAGGTGCTAAAAAGTAAGTATTTAAGAAAAAGCTAGCAGGTGAAAAAAGTAATCAAGAATAAGATAGTAGGTACAAAACAGTAAGTATTTAAGAAAAAGCTAGCAGGTGAAAAAAGTATTTAAGAAAAAGATAGTAGGTGGAAAAAAGGAAGTATTTAAGAAAAAGATAGCAGGCGAAAAAGTATTTAAGAAAAAGATAGTAAGTGAAAAAAGGAGGTATTTAAGGAAAAGATAGCAGATTAAAAAAGTATTTAAGAAAAGGATAGTAAGTGAAAAAAGAAAGTATTTAAGAAAAAGATGGCAGGTGAAAAAAGTACTTAAGAAAACGATAGTAGGTGAAAAAAGTAAGTATTTAAGAAAAAGATAACAGGTGAAAGAAGTATTTAAGAAAAAGGTAATAGGTGGAAAAAAGTACGTATCTAAGAAAAAGATAGGTGAAAAAAGTATTTAAGAAAAAGATACGTGAAAAAGTAAGTATTTAAGAAAAAGATAGGTGAAAAAAGTAAGTATTTAAGAAAAAGATAGCAAGTGAAGAAAGTATTTAAGAAAAAGATAGTAGGTGAAAGAAGTAAGTTTAAGAAAAAGATAACCGGTGAAAAAAGCATTTAAGAAAAAGATATTAGGTGGAAAAAAGTAAGTATTTAAGAAAAAGATAGCAGGTGAAAAAATTATCTAATAAAATGATAGCAGGTGAAAAAAGTAAGTATTTAAGAAAAAGATAGCAGGTGAAAAAATTATCTAATAAAATGATAGCGGGTGAAAAAAGTAAGTATTTAAGAAAAAGATAGATGAAAGAAGTATTTAAGAAAAAGACAGGTGAAAAAAGTAAGTATTTAAGGAAAAGATAGCAGGTGAAAAAAGTATTTAAGAAAAAGATAGGTGAAAAAAGTAAGTATTTAAGAAAAAGATAGGTGAAAAAAGTAAATATTTAAGAAAAAGATAGCAGGTGAAAAGAGTATTTAAGAAAACGACAGGTAAAAAAAGTAAGTATTTAAGAAGATAGGAGGTGAAAAAAGTATTTAAGAAAAAGACAGGGGAAAAAAGTAAGTATTTAAGGAAAAGATAGCAGGTGAAAAAAGTATTTAAGAACAAGATAGGTGAAAAAGTAAGTATTTAAGAAAAAGATAGGTGAAAAAAGTAAATATTTAAGAAAAAGATAGGAGGTGAAAAAAGTATTTAAGAAAAAGATAGTAAGTGAAAAAAGTAAGTATTTAAGAAAAAGATAGCAGGTGAAAAAAGTATTTAAGAAAAAGACAGTAGGCGCAAAAAAGTCAGTATTTAAGAAAAAGATAGCAGGTGACAAAAGTATTTAAGGAAAAGGTAGTGGGTGGAAAAAAAGTAACTATTTAAGAAAAAGATAGCAGGTGAAAAAACTACTTAAGAAAAAGACAGGTGAAAAAAGTATTGAAGAAAAAGATGAGTGAAAAAAGTATTCATCATCTTTCCCTCGTTAGCTTATGATAATTACAGTTTATTTACAATGACTCGTCGTAAATCACAAACGGTTTCATTATAATATGAATTAAGCACGAAAGCCCCGGCTAATTCTACACGTACGTGACGTGGATGCAGCTTTCATAATGTGATGACTATACCGAAGCACTTTTTATCAATTTATAGAGTTC
>NC_089760.1:33690000-33695000 GCF_040412425.1 Macrobrachium rosenbergii
TCCTCAAAGTTGTTCAAAATCATATTTTGCACTTAATTACCTCATTTAAGTTTAGGCGAACACCGTTTCTGTTTTTCTGGAAACCCTCTAATAGCAAGCAATTACATCCAAGCTCATTTGGTAATCAGCCAGCATTATGTTCTCTCCCCAGCTCGCCGTAAAGGATCATTTGCCAATAAGCTGTTCATTCTTTATTAACCAATACGCGTTTTATCCAGCATTATCATAGGAAGTATAAGCGCTTAGCTTGAAATGCCTAACAGTCTATTTCTGTTCGGACGCGTAACCTGTACATGTTTCATAACATAGAATAATAATGAACAAAATTTCTTTTTTGGATCATCTGCTTGAAAGCCTCTTATGTTGTGGTTAGAATTTAATATGTATTTCATTATGTGGAATTATAATACATGTTCACCTTCTACCTGCTCACATAATGTTTAGCCTTTTCGTGCACCTGACTTGGCCTCTCTTGACATAGTATTTAAAATATAACCTGCAATCGTTCGTTCTAGATTAAGCTGACTTTATAAAAGCACGGGCTCTTGCTCCAGAAGCGGCCATTTAAATCCTGTAGGCTGACGTAAAAATATTCTGTTCAGGGAGTCCATACTTGATTGAGTCGCTGCAGTCGTGTCTTTTTTTTCTCTGTTCACCGTTTATAAACATAAATGACTAACTGACAACAATATAACGTAATGGAATGAAAAACAAGTCAATATAAAATGCTTACTACGAAAAACAACGTCCCAAAAATGGAAGACATCTACAGGGAGAAAACACAGGCTATATCACCAGCCTGCCAGGCAATGTGGAAAAACTAAGGTTCATCTTGCAATTTTATCATACACATATTTACGTATGGTGTATATACAAGCACATGAATATGTTAATACCGATGCCAGTTACAAGTATAATGAGCGCCTTTGGCCGTGAACAGCTCCAAACGAATTTCAGAATGACAAATAAAATAATATAGCTTCTTAAAAGTATTTCCCACTAGCAATATAAACTTTTTTTTTCGAAGCAATAATGACTGACTGATTGATTAATAGATTTTAGGCAAACATGCCAAGCACTGGGGCAACTAAGGCCATTCAGCGCTGAAACGGAAATTGACAGGGAAAGTTTGAAAGGTGTAACAAGAGGAAAACCTCGCAGTTGCACTAGGAATCAACTGTTAGGAGAGGGTGGAGAGTAAGATGGAAGAGAATATGAACGGAGGTACAGTAAAAAGAATGAAAGCACTTGCAGCTAGGGGCCGAAAGGACACTGCAAAGGCCCTTAAGTAATGCCTACATTGCACCGCATGAGGTGCACTGACGGACTACCCCCCTACGGGGATTTTCGAAGCAATAAGAATATAGTTCCTTAGAGTTTCTCCCACTAGAAATATAAAAACCCTCTTTTCATTTTTTTCCTTTGCAAAGCAATAAGAAGATTATGAAGGGCGGCGTCACACTCGCAGCGGTATGTCAATAAAAATATTGAAGATGCCTTACTGGGGATTCGGATGTTCTCATTCACGCGTCCCTTGATTGGCGGGGTAACTGTATTCTCGAAGTGTTGTTGTTGTTGCTGTTGTTGTTGTGTTGTTAATTTTGCTCGGTCAGGTGAAGATTTTTCTCTTCTGATTTTCATTTCTTTGTTTTGCCGAACTGAATGGAATATAAAATCTAGCCCACAGGCCAAGCACTAGGATCTATAAGGTCATTCAGCGCTGAAATGGAAACTGAGAATAAAAAGGTTTGAAAGCTGCAAAAAGGAGGAAAACCTCGCAGTTGCACTACGAAACAATTGTTAAGAGAAGGTGGAAAGATAGAAGATAAAATGAACGGAGGTACAGTAAAAGGGATGAAAGGGGTTGCAGCTAGGGGCCGAAGGAACGCTGCAAAATAATGCCTACAGTGCGCTGCGAGAGGTACACGGATGGCATTACTCCCTACGGAGATTTCTTTGTTTGTATATCAATATATATATATATTTAGTGATTTAGTTGTCTATTTACGTATAGATCACTAACCGCCTATCTATGTGCATTCATACAGTCACATTGAATTTGTATACATGTATATTAGCGAAAACTGTAATTCCACTGAATATTATTTCTGAAACGAAACTAACTGGCAAAATATGTAATAAGTGACAGAACATTTTCTGATATTCCCTGCTGTTGAGGTCTGTGGCAGCCATTCCTTCGCTTTTATTGGCATATTTACAGAAATTCATTCTGCTGAGTCGTATAACGGTAATGAATACTTTAAATAACTGCATATTGCAAGCAACAAAAATGATTCCGCAACGACTTTCAACGTCGTTCAATTTTCTTCATTTTAAAATCCACTAAATTTCCCACTAATTGAACCAATAGAGATTACAGCGCAATTAATATTCAAGACGTTTTAAAAGAACGAAAAAAAAAAAAAATCGTGTTTATTTCAAAACCCATTCTTTACGAGGCTGTTCGGTTTGCGGCACATTTTTCAGTTCGATTTTCCTATGCGCTTTCTTTAGGCCTAGTCTATTCGACAGCTACTTCCTGGGCTACCAGTCCGATCGACCTCTGCATCCAGAAAATAAAAGTTTTTAAAATGTTTCCTTAAAGACTTCCTTCGTGGAAAGAAATTCCGAAAATAACGGCAGGGATATTACGCCTCCTCTCCTCGAAAGAAATGATAGACTTGCCTGACAGCGACATGACGTCATGAGAGACAGGCGAATTCATGCGACTATAAAGCATTTTTAGGCAATCTCCCCGAATACTCGTACGTGAGTCTTCTTGGCTTCACTTCATTTATATATATGTACACACGCACGCATATATATATTTGTGTATGTGATATATATATATATATATATATATATATATATATATATATATATATATATATATATATATATATATATATATGTATATCTCTATAATATATATATATATACATATATATATATATATATATATATATATATATATATATATATATATATATATATATATATATATATATATATATATATATCTATATATAATATATATATAATTTATATATATATATATATATAAATATATATATATTATATATATTATATATATAATATATATATATATATATATACATACACAGACATATATACATGTGTGCGTTTCATTACCAGAAGTATCCTTTTGTACATAATACGATCACTGTCAGTCACACTGGTCTGTCGATAAAGTAATGTTGAGCCTGGCGTTATCATTACCTTTCCTCTTTGCGGGCCAGCGCCAGGCACAACACTTTTATCGATAGACCAGCGTGACTGACAGTGATCGAATTATGTACAAAAGAATACTTCTAGTAATGATTACGAGAACTTATAAAAAACGTAAAATAAGTCGAAGGAAGTTATCCAATTTCTACTTTTTTTAACGTTTTAAATAGTTCAATACAGTAGATAACACTAAGAACTTTTCAACTTAACTGAAACATACGCTCTCTCTCTCTCTCCCTCAGGTCCACAAAAGTCGATACCAATACAAGCATTTTACCGCAGAGAAGAAGGGAGCGAATTTATTTTGACATATCTGACATTCTGACAAGCAATTATCGAGCAATATGAATCCACCCTGGCAACAGAGGCGTGATGGAAATTGTCCGACAAATGAACGAAATGAAGGAATACTGTTCGTCCAGATTACTGGACTACACACAAATATGTTGCATGAATTTTCTAAACTACTTCCGCTATCCTTTCACTTTTGAATGCGTTCGTTACTCTGAGAACCCCCGGTACAGTATAAAAACAAGCAAAAAATGCGCCGAAGTTTCTTCGGCACAATCGAGTTTCTGTACATCGTTAATCAAGGCCACTGAAAACAGATCTATCTTTCGGTGGTCTCGGTATAATGCTGTATGAGCCACGGCCCATGAAACTTAAACCACGGCCCGGTGGTTGCCTATCCTATATCGTTGCCAGATGCATGATCATAGCTAACTTTAACCTTAAATAAAATGAAAACTACTGAGGCTAGAGGGCTGACAGCCATTTGGTATGTATGATGACTGGAGGGTGGATGACCAACATACCAACTTGCAACCCTCTAGCCTCGGTAATTTCTAAGATCTGAGGGCGGACAGAAAAAATGCGGACGGACAGACAAAGCCGGCAAAATAGTTTTCTCTTGCAGAAAACTAAAAAATTTCGCCTTAATATCAGGTTTCAACAACTCCAATAATGAAGGCTGTGGGTCAGAGACTTCAGTTGTTTACTGAAACAAAATCTACCTTTGTAAAACTAGTTCCACAATATTCAAATTACATCACTTAACAAATAGTGCTGGAATTTGAATATTTTGGAACTGAGATCAATACCACATTAGACCATAACCAACCAACTATATAGACACTATTTCGTTAAATCTATCATCGTGAGGGACGAATATTTAAGTACATACACAATGCCAGTACTTAATAAGTACTGATCCCCATCCTGATGGTAGAAGCCACCCTTACAAGTCCTACCGCTCTCTCTCTCTCTCTCTCTCTCTCTCTCTCTCTCTCTCTCTCTCTCTCTCTCTCTCTCTCATTTCTGGAAGTATTTTTGAGATTGCCCATACCAACATACATGAAATTTATATATCAAATATTCATAGTGCACAATCTTAAAATAAATTTTAAACGTAATCAATCTTTCTGTAGGTTAAATCGTAATTTCCTGTTTATACCGAATACGTCCAAAGTCGTACTTTGTCACTGGCACTGATTATTCCCAAAATAATCTATAAAGATAGCAACTGCGTTCTATTGTGAGCGGATTTTTTTTCGCTGCTGTATTCCTGTTTGTGCCTCAATACCACTTGGTACTTTTTCTCCGAGTCGGGTATCAATGCTAATGGCGCGACAGAGTAGATATTTTCCTGAACTTCAATGATACGTGGCCAGAGTACTAGAGTCGCGATTAAAATTCACAGCCTCTGTATTTATAGAATACTACAGCAATGGCCACAAACTATATTTTCTCCC
>NC_089760.1:33697500-33737500 GCF_040412425.1 Macrobrachium rosenbergii
GTGACAACTGTACCTTGTTAAAACTCGTGGCGCTAAACAAATAGTTGGAAAGAGACCAAAGGAAACGGGTGGAAAGTAAATGGCAAAGAGTAATACATTTGGGAGACGGAGGAGCGCAGCGAAAAATATCTTAGTTACGCCTTAACTTCCTACAGGTAGACGAAACGATTTAATGAAAAGGAAAACCATACATCATGAAATTACTAACTTCTTTCGCACGTTGTAATAAATCGTAGGTTTTAAAACTAAACATAACAATGAAAGCAAAAGTCAGGATGAAAATGTATGTGTTCGCTACAACGGCTCCCTGAAAATATGACTTCCGCTGCAGAGCCCACTAGCTCAAGAGGTTTCATCATTTGCATGACGACCTCAGAGGGGAAGCATTCGCCAAGAGAATAAACAAAACAATATTGTCATATACAAAGCAGGATTAAGATTAGCAAAAGAGAAAAAAATAAACCTAAGATTTACTGAACACTGCAACGAGCTCTTTATAGATTTCCACTAAGTAAATGTAGGAAGAAAATCAGGCTCTTCCAGGTGTAATGAGGACGTCCGGAATTGGGACACTCTTGAAATAACCAAAACAATGACAAAAATAGTCACTTCCGTTTGTTGTCGATACAGGATTGTACTTGTCTCCATTACTTCTATTTTTGGATAAGATCATATTTTGCAAATATTTCAGTGAGTTTGATAGAGTTTATCTACAAGAGAAAATATGCCCCAATAACAGAGACACACTCTCTCTCTCTCTCTCTCTCTCTCTCTCTCTGAAAACTCATATCCCATTTTTGTATTTTACAAAGTTCTGAAAAATTTTTTAAATGAAAAGTTTTGTCCCAGACCGGTGTACAGTACTGCTAGTAAAGATGTAAAGTACATTAAATTGCCTTACCTTGGTCATAGTAGCTATATGGTCCGAAAAAGTTGCAAGAAATACTTAAGCGTTGTTTCCCTCAGATCAGTTTCCGGTTTGTTTTCTGTAATCCTTTTACAATAAGATCACTTTTGAGAGAGAAGCCTACTCTGCCTGTGGACCTTAATTCCTGTGTCGTTTACTTGTTCACTTGTTCGCAGTGTGGTCTGCGATACGTGGGATCTAGTTCCCGCTGGCTCAGACACAGAATTTTGGAACACAGAGGTCTTTCTATTAGAACTAGGTTTCCCCTTTCCAAACCACCCTTTTCTGCCATTAGAGAACACAGTTTAACACAAGACCATCCTTTCACTGACCTGGATTTTCGGGTACTGTCTTTTGTTCAAATAGACTGGACCTTTTAATTTCAGAGTCGCTGACTATTAAAAAGATGAAGCCGGAATTGAACAACAACTCGTCTGGTATTCAACTAGCTATCGTGTAATTTCATAGTAGGTACTCAATTAGGTCGTTAAATATTTTACTTTGTGAGTGGTAGTTTGTTTACATTTCACTTTAGTTTTATTTTCATATTTTTATGTTTGTGTTTTTAATTTTTCGTTATTTTACGTCTCACCCTTTTTAGTTTGTATTTACTTGTTCATTTTATATATTTCGTTAGTATTTTTGCTGAAGATTTATTATGACAATTCATTTTATTGTAATTTTATTGATTCTCATCCTTGTCGGTTTTTTCAGCCTGATGATGAGGTTTTATACCTCGAAAGCTTGTACAATAAAGAATGTTCTTCCTGGTCTTGGCAATATTATTTATCATTAAGCTAAGATTTCCAAGTAGCTGCCCAATTACTGAGACTATATATATATAATATATATATATATATATATATATATATATATATATATATATATATATATATATATATATATATATATATATAATCTATATATATAAAAAGTATATATATTATATATATCTGTATACATATTTGCATGTATGTGTTTCACACATACATACACAAACTTATATATACACGTAAACATAAAATTTCTTTCTTTAGCTAAGGAAACTATACAATAGAGACATGTATTCGGAAATTACTAATAGCAATTCCAAGCAGAAACGAACTATATTTCTTTGCCGGAACTTCCCTGAAAAGTTGGTCCTCCGAGATTTAATAAAAGGCGAAATGGGTCGTCCTAAGAATAGAACAATTTAGGCGGTACGACCTTTCAGGGGGAAGAAATTTGGAGAAAAAAGGAAAAAAGATCAGACCTGAACTTACCAGGATTTCGTCTGAGCAAATTTGTAAGATTGTTTCCAAAGGAAAAACGGAGCAAAAATGCAATGACAATTCAGACAGAAAAAGAATCAGATTCTCTCTGTCTCTGTCTCTGTCTCTCTGCTCTCTCATTCTCACAGTATATATATATATATATATATATATATATATATATATATATATATATATATATATATATATATATATATATATATATATATATATATATATATCATCATAAAGAAAGTGAAGCCAGAATAAACACCCGATGCAGAACACTACATCATCAGACCACTTTTATAACCACAAATAATCTCAGTTACCCGTCGATCCCATTACAAATGAAGAGCAACTCAAAACATTGCACACAATATGAAATTTCTTGGATATTAAGGATCCTTCTGATCCAACACTTCTCCCTCTAGCTGGAACTTTCCCAACATTCTTTTATCTTTCCTCTCAAGACTTCCAAACTATACGTCCTTTTCACCAACTTACTGTCCGCCCCCGCCCTCTCTCCGCGTGACCAAACAGACACAAAACATTACGATCCCAGTTTTCACCACAGTGAACCTTTTAACCACCTCATCATATCTCCAGTAGCATTTCTCGAACTTTCTACTTTTGTCATTCCACCTACACTTCCAATCAATACATCTAAAAGCATTCCAGCTTCTCTCTTTCATTCGTATTAAACGTGACTTTCGTCACTGCTGCTTCACTGGCTCTCCTCAATAGCTAACTAACTCGCTAACAATGTATAATTTTTTCTTGATCCAACACCTACCTATTTCCGCCACAAGAGTGGTCTGACATAAGAGAAAAAACACTACAGTCACTGTCACATTCATACTCTAACTGCTGAATCATAGATGAATCTTTCGAAGATAATTCCACAACGTCTACAACTTCGTACAGAAAAAAAGACTAAACAATAACGCTTAAAATTCCTGCATACATTACACCATTCAACTCATATCTTGTACATACATACACACTTGCGATTTCTAGATTTAATATCCAGGCCCTCTCTTTTCAAAACACAGATGCAGTAATCTCAAAGTCTCCCTTTCCTCTCGCTCATTAATTAGGCGACTTTCTCATATCAAGACATACTTTACAAACCCTGGTCAGCCAGTCAATTACACTTACTATACTCTACCACCAAACCTCACTTATAATCCCATCAACTGATGTCTTCTCCAGCCTCTCATTTTCCCCTCCTTTATGTCCTCATAAGTCACTTTTACACACACTCTGAAACTCGCACTAACCCCTTCAACTACTGAATCATTAAGCACTTCTTCCATATTTAAAAACTTTCAAAATGGTCACCAAAGGGACCCTAGACTACTTTCACTTCAGACAGCATCTCTCCATCGTCATCTTTTACTGTGAAAGCCATTTGTCCATTAAACTTTTTTTCTATTCATTTACTTCCCCGGAAGAGCACTATCCTCCCAAATTACTTTATCACATTTTTATTTCTTAGCTGTTACTTTCCCTTTTGATCTTTCTCACTTTCCTCTTGACTACCAAATCCACCCTGCCTCAGGCCTATACAGAAACCACTAAATTATAAATACGCCAAATGTACTCCTTCACCTTTCGTGGCTCTAACTAAAGCCCCCTTTTATCTGTTGTTTTCCTTATATGCAACTGCCATTTCATTCTTATCAAGTCAAATCGTCTTACATTTACAACCATATTTGCACTTCTCCCTATCCAGCAAAACCTTATTTCAACTCTTTTCCAGGCATCAGGCAAGCACCCATAGTAGGGCTATAGTGTACCTTTCATCGTGCACCATAGGCATTACTGAAAGCACTTGGTACTTTAATTTTTATACAAAAATAAGCTTTATTAGAAGTGTGATAGGGCTCTCAACCTCCTGCCACTTGCGACTTTGTTGACTTCTACACCACATAATGTGGAAAAAATGTGCCCCAACAGCACACACCTATAATCAATCAGACACACACACACACTATATATATATATATATATATATATATATATATATATATATATATATATATATATATATATATGTGTGTGTGTGTGTGTGTGTATGTATATGTATATGTATAAATATATATTTATATATATAAATATATATACACATATATATACCTAATTTAGACATAACCTTCGTGGAAACTTCTTAAAAATTTGCAGTTTCACATTACTCATCAGAAACCGGCCCCCCTCCTAGCCGTCCCAACGCATACACACACACACACACACACACACGCGCGCGCGCGCAATCTCTCGCCTCGTGGATATAAAGGTCTTTTTGTTCTTGCTCATATTACTCTTTCTTTATCCAGCACTCTGAGTCTTCTTCTCCCTCTCCTTCCAACAATTCCCAATTAAAAACCCTTTCACCAACACACCGACCCCTACAATCTCCACTGACCAAACCATCCCCAAAGACCAAGACATTTTTTCACCCTATCTTTTAACAATTCCATTTTCCTTCCTCCACCTATATAATGTAAACAGTTCATTTAACAAATTATAATGAAAACTGTTAATTTTTACTTGACTTGAGAATCATTATCCACTTTTAACTTCGACTGAGGAATGTTGACCATACAGAACCTCCATATAATCAAACTTAGGTTTCCTTAGGAGCTGCTTTCCTCAACTCGATATTTTGCACACTACCTGTAGTCTTCCTTGCTTCACCTGTTCCTTGATTTAACTTTTCTTCCATCTATCACTCTGTATATTTGCTCCCAAACATCCATGCGAATCAGCCACTTCCATTGCTTCTCCATCCATATCATCATTCATCTTTTCTTCCTAGTTAGTTTTCTGTAAAAGAAAACTATTGTGCCGGTTTTGTCTGTTCGCACTTTATTATGTCCGCAATTTTTTCTGTCCGAACCTTTTCTGTCCGCCCTCAGATCTTAAAAACTGCTCTGAGGCTAGAAGGTTGCAATTAGCATGTTGATCATCCACCCTCCAATCATCAAACATACCAAATTGCAACCCTCTAGCCTCAGTAGTTTTTATTTTATTTAAGGTTAACTTGGTCATAACCGTGCTTCTCGCAACGATTTAGGATAGGCCACCATCGGGCAGTGGTTAAAGTTTCATGGGCCGCGGCTCATACAGTATTATACCGGGACCACCAAAAGACAGATCTATTTCGGTGGCCTTGATTATACGCTGTAGCGGCTTTACAGGAAACTCGATTTTCTTCGGCGCATTTTTGTTTTCATTCATCCCTCATAATCTCACCCTTGCTAACATTTGCTCTCAACTTTCTCAAATAGCAAACACTTTCACAATATTTACTAGCTTGTGAAAAGTCTTTTCCCTATCCCTAGTTAGCACTGTATCACTCATCTGTTAACATTCATTACTGAACAGAATTATTTTCTCATCTCACAACGCTTTATCTCCTTCTCCTGTGCTTCATCTGGCTTCCCGTCTCACCTCATCCACAGAGCCCTGCAGACATAACAATATCCTATTTCGGACCGATGTTTACTCCAAACAAGGCACTTTTCCATCTACCTATTCTGAAGCTCATGAAACTGCCATAAAAAAATTTAATAGTTACCAACAACTTATCTTTTACGCCATACATACCAATACCCTACACAATGTTAGACTCCACATGGATACACATACCCTCACAAACATCCAACAAACACATCGTATATGCTTTTATAGGTATATGTGTTTGTGTGTGAACGCCAGTACCTCGTTCCTGGCCATATGTATAAGCCTATGTGTCAGACACAGCAAATACTGTTCTCATCATGGCTCAGTAACTATGCCTAATTCAAACTAACCGCAGCTGATATATGGAATATATAATCAATGACATACATATTTCCACACTAGAGATAAGACCCCGTTTTATAAACATAAAACTCTTTGACATTCAAAATAAAAATTGTTTACCTTTTTCCGTTGGTTATAATTACATGCTTCTGTCGCTACCAAATAAAAAAAAATAAAAAATATTAATAACTCAACGTGCACCATTAACATAAGAAATATCTAGGGGATTCCACCGCACTTGACAAGAGAGAGAGAGAGAGAGAGAGAGAGAGAGAGAGAGAGGGGATTACAAAAATCAATAAACAGCTGCTTGTTTGTGAGTGTGTTTGTGGTTGACAGTCTTCCTTTTACTTGTTATTTATAAATAAAGCATGTAAAACATTAAAGACAGGGTCTCTCTCTCTCTCTCTCACTGTTTCTATTTCAAGTACTCTAAACATGTTTTGTCGCGTTCATTGGCCAATAATATACATTTGCGTATGAAAACAATTTTTGTTATCAATATATCTTGGATGAAAATAAAAAACTTAATGCATGCCATGGGGTAAAAATCACTAGATTTCACTCGCTGCTAAACAAATTATGCTCATCAAACTATATTACAGTAATGAAAAAGTCTATCTTCCTTGAAGTTTCTCTAGCAGACCCTTTAATATACAGACATACATGCACAGACACAATATATATATTATATAGATAGATAGATAGATAGATAGACAGATAGATAGAAGGACAGATAATGTAGAGAAACTTCTGTTTGAAGGTCAATACCTAGGGCTCTATATTTTTTTATCTGTAACCACCCATGATTTAATTCTGATCTGAGCCATCACAATCACTATGCAGTACAACTTTCATTGTAACAAAACAATCATTATATTTCAATGACACCAACTACAAATACAACAAACATCTATTAACTGTACGTTCCAATCAAGCTATGGAGCAAGCCACGCTCCACTTCGTCGAGTACAAATAGCTAGTATTCCCACCTAGCTGTACGCCAGCCAGGCAATTAGACTATCTTGTAACATCTGGTATCTGTTTTATTGTCTGGGAGTGTGGCCTGTGATTTAGCTTGAGAGATAAATCACCATCCTTCTATAGATGCTGCTACTTTTCGTTACTTTACCAACCATAACAGTACTTCTAGTACATTAGTAGTATCATCAGAAATTACTGCTGCACAATATTAACAATAGGAACATCTACAAATAGTTATAATTACTTCTACTGCTACTACTACTACTACTACAACAACAACTACAAGTTCTAATATTTCTACCGCTACTAATACTACTATAAGTACTACAGTTCTTTCTGTAACTATCTTGTATAGAGTAACAAAACAGATATACTAACTTCAGCTTTACATCCAAACCTGTTTTTCTACGACGCCTAATTTACCCTTTCAAAACGTGATTTTTTTTCTTTCATCACGAAAAAAAAGCTGCAACTGATAAACAAACTACAATTACCCCAACGACTATCACATAGTAGGTTGATTTTCTTCCCATGTCTTTTATTTTCTTTTCCTTATAACCCCCCAAGGGTTGAGACTTGCCACTTACTCACAGATACCGCCTTATGCTCCCTTTTCTTTCTCTCTCTCTCTCTATACCTTTGGTCCCTACGTTGGCCCGGGCAAACAAACGCCCGTAGGGAGGCGAAAATTGTAAGGCGACATCGACGGCCCTGTGGTCCAACCTGACGTCACACCTCTGAAGACACTTCTCCAGACTTGACTTAAGACTTGCCCGTACCTCCTGTCATGGTAAAGACAAGACGACAGAAATGAACAATTCATGCTCCGGTTAGGTTTTCACTTCTAACTTACTCTAAATTAAGAACTACGTATCACTAGTACTATTACTGCTATTTACTGCTACTGTGTCTGCTACTAGGAAGGTTATATACGTCTCCTCTTCTCTTTAGTTTTGTTCTTCGTCTCTTCTTCACGGGTTTTCTCGAATAGAATAGAATACAGAATTTAGGCCAAAGACCAAGAGCTGGGACCTATGAGGCCATTCAGCGCTGAAATGGAAACTGGCAGTAACAAGGTTTGAAAAGTGTAACAAGAGGAAAACTTCGCAGTTGCACGATGAATCAATTGTTAGGAGAGGGTGGAAAGTAAGACTGGAGAAAGAGGATATGAATGGAGGTACAGTGAGAGGAATGAAAGGGGTTGTGGCTACAGTAATGCCTACAGTGCACCGTTTGACGAGTTCTCTTGAGACTTCTTTCGTCCTATCGTCCATATTCCCTCTTTTCCACTTTTTCCTAAATCTCACGGCTTAAACCAAACCATCTTTGTTCCTCTTCGTGTAAAAAGAAAGGTCTTCTGCACAATTAACTTTACGAGTTCTCTCCTTCCCTCTTCCCGTTTCTTCTGTCATAATTTCGCTTCTTTCACTTGTAAAACTATTTCAATGTTCTTTCACATCCAACATTCTTTCGAAAGTTTTTGCGCAAATTTTTTCCTCTCAGGCCATCTATCTCATTTTTCATACCATTCGAGTTCTCTCATTTTTGCCCAATTTCCCATCATTCTTTTCCTTTTTACCCCACTTTGCTTTCCATGACATTCCCTCTTCCTGTTTGTTATTACCCTCGCTTGTCTATTTTTCGCACACATCCCGGTTTTTTCCTACACCACAATTTCCATAACTCAGTTTTTCCGAATTTTTTTTTCGAGTTTTCTCATCTTTGTTTTTTTTTTTTTTTACTTTTTTTTTTAACATTCGCTGCCGATCTATTTCTGGTCTTATGCCCCTCCCGTTCGCTTAACCTTTCGCTTCTTTTTATTTTTTTTTCAGAATTATTGAATCTTAGCTTGATTCAACACTTACCCGTTTAATCCTCCTTTCTCCCCGAAGTTTTGATTCACTGATCAAATTCCTTGCACTTGGTGAATACACACAAGACACACTCTCTCTCTCTCTTCATTCATCAAATTCTTTGCACTTGAATACACAGACACACTCTCTCTCTCTCTTCATTCATCAAATTCTTTGCACTTGGTGAATACCCACAAGACACTCTCTCTCTCTCTCTCTCTCTCTCTCTCTCTCTCTCTCTCTCTCTCTTTTCATTCATCAAATTCCTTGCACTTGGTGAATACCCACAAGATTCTCTCTCTCTCTCTCTCTCTCTGTTTCATCCCCCATTCTCTCTGAAGTTCTGATTCATTCATCAAATTCCTTGCACTTCGTGACTACCCACAAGACTCACTCTCTCTCTCTCTCTCTCTCTCTCTCTCTCTCTCTCTCAAACACACACTGAAATTACCTAATTACTGACTGCATCATAAAGCTGAAAAATTAATGACGTTCTCTCGCTTCATCCTTCCTTGTAATTGGTGTTTTTGTAAGAAAGCCATTTGTAAGTCTTCCCCTCATATCTTGACGCCTTGTGTCTTTACGTGAACCCTACATTTTGCATAGTTTATATTACATACTACGTCTTCTCTCTTCATCTTTAAAGAGGGGAGGAAACAAAGAGAGAAGATGAGGTATTTAATGAATAAATCATGAGAGATACATGCAATAATGATTAACTGCTAATAGGGATGTATTAATGTAATGTAACTGGCTGAATATTGCCTTAGTGTTGGAAGTATGTATGTATGTACTGTATATATGGGTGGGCGTATGTATGTATGCATGCATGTATGTATGTATGTATGTATGCATATATATACATATATATAAAGTGCTTCTGAGTGTCATCAATGAACATATCCCCTCTTTACTATTATTAAGAAAGATGACTACCGTCCGCTTTCAATTATAAGTCTCCCCGATTAAAGTCATTTTAAATTTACAAGACTCACTGAAAAATCAATATATCCTCAATGGAACTCAAGGAATCTTCAAGATGATCGATTAAGTCATTTATTGAAATGTTCATCGACTTCATGACCATGACAACGGAGGCAACATCTGTGGATGACAGATTCAAATTGAAGTAAATGACCCTGGTCCGAGCATCAGGGCGGTACGTAATGTCCACAGGGTCGGAACTTGTATTCTTGAAATGATTTTAGTGCGTCCTGTGGCCTGGTTAGACATGATTTTCTTATCAAATCAATTTTGTAACCAGGATGATGAAGGCTACGAGTATTGCAAGTGACTGGAAAACCATGATTGCTGTCGGTGGTGTTTGTAGAGTCTAGAAGTATCTTGCCGGATGCTCCACGGGGTAGCATTCTGGACCTTTACTGTTTTTAGTTTTGGAACTTTTATTGTTTTGAGTTTTGATACCTTTACTACTTTTAGTTTTGGAACCTTTACTGCTTGTAGCATATTGAAGTGACATGACTGCTGGCCTGAGAAATAACAGAGTACAATTTGCAGACGATGCAATTCGCGTCGCAACCATAGCTCATCCAAACGTGAAAGGAGGTTGTCACTATCGGTAACAGAGCTCTGGAATGCATCAGGAAGTGATGAAGTCTGTGACTCAAGTTGTAGCACAACACTGCTAAGAAATTATTGATGAGTAGCTTTCGTATGATGCTCCAACTTTAATAGCTGCTGCTGCTGTGCAAGAGTAATCGTACTTAAAGAGCCTGAATACTGCTTTTCTTTGTTCTTAATCTACCAGCGAGTGGTAGAATTCGAGTCGATGCAGTTTACGAAAGGCAGAATTTAGCGTTAAATCACCGTGTGTGTGTGTGTGTGTGTGTGTGTGCGTGTGCGCCTGAATATATTTACATAGTATGTTTCGACATTTCCGTTTTGAAAAATTGGCCGGTATGGTAATTTTTCTCCAACCTTTCCCAAGGCTACAGTTTATTTCAGTAAACAACATTTTTGTCGTAATTTCTTGGAGCGAGCCACGACGCATAAGAGCAAAAATTCAAACTAAAGTTTGAGGATTTGCAGGGTCTATTGCGTCTTCTCTTATGCAAAGGACTGTAATCAACATATACATTATTCAAGTCTTTTGAATTTTAATGTTGTCTCGAATAGTTTTTTTTATCACAACTCTGACTTTATAATTGTAATGTCAGCAAGTTATTTTCATTTAAATCTCACATTCCATATTTATATTACTATTCTGAAGCCCTAGCAGTAGTTTGTGATTTGATCGTGGTCTTTTGTCTATGAAAATTTTGTTTACCTGCCGGATTCTGTGCTTGTTATTCTCTTCTGTCTAGCACTGTTTATTTTTTTTAATCACATCCTGTCAACATTTCGGTGCATATAAGCGATTCAACTTCTACTATAATAAGTCAAATAGTATACAATAGAATATAGAATTTAGGCCAAAGGCAAAGCGCTGGGACCTATGAGGTCATTCAGCGCTGAAAGGAAAACTGACAGTAAGAAGGTTTGAAAGGTGTAACAGAAGGAAAACCTCGCAATTGCACTATGAAACAATTTTTAGAGAAAGTGGAAAGTCCGATGGAGTAAAGAGAGTATGAATGGAGGTACAGTAAAAGAAACGAAAGAGGTTGCAGCTGGGGGCCGATGGGAAGCTTGCAAAGACCTTAAAGTAATGCCTACAGTGCACCACGTGATGTGAACTTCCGGCACTACCCACTACGGGGATAAGATGCCGAGCCTCTTCAACCTATTTCCAGTTACTTGTCTTCGTCAATCTCGTCAGTTTCTCTGAACAGAAAATTGTTCTGAGAAAAGTAATTTGTTGTTGACACAAGCTTCTCCCTCGCAATTTACAGCCAATGAATCAATTAAACTTTCTTTCCTAAACAGTCTCGCCCTGCAACTTTTCTACTAAGACTGTTCTTCGCCTCCCAGTCTTTCTGCAACAAATATTTTAAGCATCCAATGACACGATAAAATAAAAATCGTGAAGGAACAACTTTGTTAGTACTTTTTTTTCTCAGTTGATTGGATATTCTCATAAAATTGTTCGTTCCAAATTCTATCCTTTCAAGGATTTTATTGCAGGCTCAATCTCCCACTTTTCCCTTTAACAAGTTTCTACCTTTTCAGGATTCGTTTGCTCTCTCGAAGTGTTTTGTCTCAAAATAACACCATTTTGAAATACCGTCCCCCGGGACACCCACTTTCAATGACTTAAAACTTTTATTTTAATGGTTCTTCTTTTTTCATTACAAGTACACACCATCGGAGATTCCTTTTACCCCCAATGAAGTTCTCGATTTCGAAATGATGCTTGGCCTGTTTCCTCTAAGACGTTTCTTCCTTCCAAATTTATTCTGACAGAAATCTCTCTCGTCAACGAGTAATTTTTCTACTTTGTTTTTCACCAGTATTTCTTTGTGAGGATCTCTCCTTGAATGTTGCGTCTCTCTCTAAATTGTCATGAATAAGTCTGGAGTAAATGCTGCTGTTGCAGTACTTAAGATTCACTGAACGGCTTATAGGCTAATACTGAATAACAATGTTCAACCAGAGCGCCTATGCAATAATTACCTTACACAACCCCATCCTCTCTCTCTCTCTCTCTCTCTCTCTCTCTATCTAAGCCCCTTCACGCAACTCATCTCCAGTTCTTCTCTTCTGCCCCAATCTTTTCTAATACGGGGCCAACATTTGTAAATGTAAAGTCAACTGAAAATTTCTTTTAAAATCTACCTTTTTTTTTTTACTAGTAACTTTCACATTTTTCTCCCCTTTTCAAGATATTCCTGATACTAACAATTCTCGGTTCAAAATTTCCCATCTTGTCAAGTATCCTGCCGCATGCTCAAGAACAGAATAGAGTAGAATATAGAATTTTGGCCAAACGCCAATCGCTGGGACCTGTGAGGTTATTCAGCGCTGAAAAGGAAATTGAAAGTAGGAAAGTTTGAAAGGTGTAACAGGAGGAAAACCTCGCAGTTGCACGCTGAAACAATTGTTAGGAGATGGTGGGAAGAGGGAAGAAAGAGCATGTGAACGGAGGTACAGGAAAAGGAAAAAAAGGTGTTGCAGCTAGAGGCCGAAGGGACGCTGCAAGGAACCTTAAGTAATGCCTACATGACACCGCATGAGGTGCACTGACGGCACTAACCCCTCTACGAGGGTTGCATGCTCAAACTTCCCCATTTCCTCTTCCGAAGTCAGTTTTGACTTGTCTTCGGACGCATCTTTGGGCCTTTTGTCTCCTGAGAACGACGCTCATCGAACACACTTCGCAGGAAGTCGTCCAACTTCCTTCTTGTGAAGTTTCGCGTTTCTCGGTCTCATCTTTTCCTGCCTTTTCTTTGGAAGTTCCGCTTGTCTAATCCCTCGCTGTCCTTTTCAAGGACTTTCTTTTCATATTTCTTGGTTTCTCTTTGTAAGTTTCACTTCTCTAATCTCTCGTATTATCCTTTTTCTTCTTAAGAACCTCGCTTTCTAAGTTGACTTTACTGTAGACTTTTGTATGACAACGTCACTTTTTAGGTCTACTTGCTTCTCCTCTTTTTACAAACCTTCTCCATATGCTTACCTAATATTATTATCTCTCAAAGATACCCTTATTAATATAAATACTTCCCTTAATATAGTGTACACTTTTTAAAATGTCTCTTTGTTCTTTCCAGGCATTCAATGTTAAAATTCTTCTTCAAGATGCAAATTTCTTGCTTCTTCCTTCAAATGTTCTTCGTTTTAAGGATCTGTACTTGAATTTTATTATATCTGATGATAGCCCTAGCCCATTAATACTTTATTTCGCAGCTTTCACCCTATGTGAAAGTTTTCTCTTCTGAACGCCTTTTCTATCAAACTTCCCATATTGAAATTTTCTCTCTTCAAAGTACCCCATTAAAAGTGGCTTCTGATTAAAACTGCTTAATCAGGTTTTTACTCTGGGGAGACTTTCGCTTTAGAAGTTAGAGCCACAAACATAATCGATCTCCCATCTGGTTTCTTATTCCTCATACTTTCTCGTCGAAAGTATCTTGGATATTTTTTACTTAACATGTTTCCGTTCTATTCTATGTTCATTCTCTTCACCTTTCTTTTTTCAGTCCTCTCCTAAATTTTCCAGTTCACATATTTCCGAATTTCCTTAGCCATGATTTCAACTGAAGTTTCTTAAATAGATTAAAAAAATCTGTTTTGAAAGTTTGTTTCGAATGTTTTATTCTTTCCTATATAAACTTTATCTAAAACCTTTTCTATAAAACGTCTCTAGAAATTCCTGTTTCAAAAATTCCATTGCCTCTCTTAATTACTTTTAACATTTCATCATCAAAATAAATCATCTTTAAGAGTCTCTATATCACACATTTAATTCTCTTTCCATAAACCCTCTCTGTACGTTTCTCCTCAAAATAACCAACTACAATAATGTTCACTTTTTCAGAGCTTCAGTAGTTATGTTCCTCGTTTCTAATTTCATTATCTGAATATTTTCGGTGCTTACGTTTGGGCACGAAACTCCGCCAGAGCTAACCTGCAGTTTTTATTTTATTTACTTGTTTATTTATTTTTCGGTGGTGTCATTCCTTTGATCTCTCTCCACCTCTCTAATCAGATGAGCTGTTTCGATGATGCTTGGTTTTTGCCCATAATGATGCGACATTTCCACTTTTATGCGTTCCTTTTCGCCAAAGCTACACCTTAGTGGTTTCACTGCTGTGCCTCGCAAGACGCACTGTAGACGGTAATGGCGACTCTTTGAAGCGTTTTTAGTTTTCTGTCCGCCCTCAGATCTTAAAAACTACAGAGGATAGACGGCTGCAAATTGGTATGTTGATCATCCACCCTCCAATCATCAAACTTACCAAATTGCAGCCCTCTAGCCCCTGTAGTTTTTATTTTCTTTAAGGTTAAAGTTAGCCATAATCGTGCATCTGGCAACACTATAGGATAGGCCACCACCGGGCCGCGGTTAAGTTTCTGGGCAAGACCATTCTAAATAAATTAATACGAAAGATACACGGAAAAAATGAACTTCCTACGACGAAGACCACAAACAGTTACAACCGACATCATGACGTCACACTATATACAACGAGAAATTGCCAGAGAAATAAAAAAAAAAATAAATAAAGGCCTGCAAGAATCGTAACCAATTTCACATGACGTAAGCAACGAGAATTCTCTTACAGAGCAACACGCCCACCATCCACGCTATTTCTTTTTTTTTTTTTTTTTACTGAAATGCCTATCTAGTAAATGCCATCGGTTCTCCATCTTCCTGGAAATGGAACATAAAAGGTACATTTGATCACGTGCGAAGAGTGCACTCCCATAATTCTGCAAACCTGTAGGAGGCAAAAAAGGTGGCACACTGTTCAATGTACTCTGTTCGTACATTTCTATATGTGAGTGTAATCAAAAGGCAGTTTTGCTGTCATTTACTAGCTCTCTCTCTCTCTCTCTCTCTCTCTCTCTCTCTCTCTCTCTCATGTGTGCACTCCCATAATTCTGCAAACCTGCAAGAGGCAAAAAAAGGTGGCACTGTTCAATGTACTTTGTGCGTGATGTATGTGCAAATGTAATTAAAAGGTAGTTTTGCTTTCATTTAGAATTTCTCTCTCTCTCTCTCTCTCTCTCTCTCTCTCTCTCTCTCTCTCTCTCTCTCTCTCTCTCTGCGAAGTGTGCACTCCCATAATTCCGCAAACCTGTGGGAGGCAAAAGGTGGTACTGTTCGATGTACTCTGTGTGTACATGTGTATGTGCGAATGTAATTAAAAGGCAGTTCTGCTGTCATTTACAAGCTCGCTCTCTCTCTCTCTCTCTCTCTCTCTCTCTCTCTCTCTCTCTCTCTCTCTCTCCGAAGTTGGCACTCCCTTAATTCTGCAAACCTGTGGGAGGCAACAAAAAAAATGTGGTATTGTTCAATGTACTTTGCTCGTACATGTGTATGGACGAGTGTATTTAAAAGGCAGTTTTGCTATCATTTAGAAGCTCTCTCTCTCTCTCTCTCTCTCTCTCTCTCTCTCTCTCCGAAGCTGGCACTTCCTTAATTCTGCAAACCTTTGGGAGGCAAAAGAAAAAAAAATGGTACTGTTCAATGTACTTTGTGCGTGCATGTATAGGTGCAAGTGTATTTAAAAGCTCTCTCTCTCTCTCTCTCTCTCTCTCTCTCTCTGTAGATGATTGGAGACTGATAACTTCGCCCCTTAAAGGTGACTGTTACCTTGCCGCCGAGTGGCAGGAAAGGCAGGAGGGACACAACCTCTCCCAGCGAATCTATAAAATCAAAGTCTCGAGGAAGAAAACAACCGCTACCTACTTCCTTGGCGCTGACTTCGGTAACAGTCTGAATGTTTTTAATTTCATGAAAAACGAATTATTTTTCAGTATAAAAAAATCAATAAACTTTATTTAATAATATCAAAGACTTCGGTAATTGACTTCTCGGCACTGACTTCAGTAAGTGTTTCTCAACATCATCAGTGTTTTATAATTTAAGGAAATACTAGTTATTTTTCAATTTAAAAAACTTCAACTTTTATTCAATAATATCAAAGACATCGGTAATTGACTTCAATGACCTCTTTTCAGCAGCCTTCCATAACTTCTCTTCATCATCTTCTAAAAAGGGTGGATGAAAGAAATGCAATGTTTATTTTAAATAGTTTCTCTCCGACTGAAATTTGCATTTTTCCAATCGACTTCCTCCTCCAATTTTCCTCTTGATCTTGATAGCCTTCTCACTTCCAAGTTGACTGTTGTTTCTTTCCTTCTTATTTCCTTTTTTTCCTTCGGTTCTGGTCTGAAGAGGCGTATTTATCTTTCCGTCCTGACGACCTTTACATGTATGCATACACATCAATGTGTGTATATACATACATATATATATATATATATATATATATATATATATATATATATATATATATATATATATGTGTGTGTGTGTGTGTGTATAAATATGTACACATATATATGTATGTATATGTATATATAAATATGTATACATATATATATATATATATATATATATATATATATGGGGTGAAATTTAAAAGTGTTCAACGACCTATTTTGACTAGGCATCACATGTCTAGATAAAAACCGATAAATCACGATATAGGCACCTCTTAGCTCTTCCCATGTCAAGGACGGGTTCTTATTACGGAACAATCAGCCCTAAGGCCACTCTCAACTTCCTAAGTGGCTCCCAAGATGAAAGTAAGTAGGAAGAGAGGCTATTCGGCGGACTTCCACGGACAGAGCTGGATGCAAATATTAATATCCTGAGAGCCATCCGCATCGCAAAATGCAAGATTTGAATCTTAGCACAGCAATATACAGAAATTACCTCCTAAAACCGAATGGAAATGCTGATGTGGCATTCCCAATTCTCCTGATTCAGTAACTCTGGATCTGGCGCTCAGCACTGGATCTTGAAAAGCTTCTGACAAAATCTAGCACTGCATGCTATCAACTATGCTTTTTTTTTTTTTAATTCTCTGTGCTTATTTTTCTTCTTCCCTTTCTCATTCTGTGCTTTTCCACATGGTTATTCTTTTTCTTGCCCTTCTCATTCTGTGCTTTTCTACATCTTCCTCTTCTTCCAAGACCTCTCAGGAGATCCTTGGAAACACTTCCAGCCGCTGTAGATGCTGTATCGGGTGACTCGTACAGCGTGGCAGCAAGTTCCTTCAGGCGCTACGAGAGATAAACCAATTTCCTTTACCTATTTTCTCCTTTTTTTCTCTCTCTTCCTCTTCCTTCTGAGACGTTCCCAAACAACTTCAGCAACATCTTCATCCCCTGCGGATGTTCTGAAGTGCAAACGGAAACTCATCTTTAAGGCACGGCTACTAACGCATAGATCTTTAATGGGCGTTCGGCTACGTCCCATTCATAGCCGTTCCATTTATCACAAGGGCTTCGCGTGAAGTTTTGGCTGAATGAATTTTTGTGTGCCGGGAGGGATTCGCTTTCCTTTCATGTGGATGGGATATAACTCCCTTACTACCGTCAGGGCTATAGAAGGGGTCTCCCACTCTCACATAAAGCTTTCCGGGACAGTTTCCCAAATGACGTATTAGCCAGAACGAAACGGGTCCTCCTTTTCATGGGATTTTCGTTTTAAACAGAGAGGTAGGCTATATGCTATAACTATAAACGTCAGAAAACTCATTTTCATTAAAAAACATTAGTCCAATTTGTTACTGTTATTAGTATCATAACCAACAGCACTACTTCCAGATTATAAAATCTCCCTTCTCAATGGCATGACTCAGCTAATATGTTGGCACCAAACAGTGAGAACCCAAAATTCACAAAGATTTTATTTCCAAGGGATGGCAAGATCTTCCCAGTTAGAATAACCTACTCACATTAACACAGCCTATTCACTCACTAAAAGACATGAGCTAAAGAACTAAGTTTCCTGAGCTCACAATGATACCCCCTACGCCACAAGAAAATTATTATTATTATTATTATTATTATTATTATTATTATTATTTATTATTATCATTATTATTATTATTATTATTATTATTATTATTATTATTATCTCCCTCAAATTTACAAACCTGAGAATGTTAACGCTATAGTTCATCATGTTTCTAACATTTATGGTCAGATAGTCTTTTCCCCTCCTCTATGTTCCAGCATAGTGACTGGTGTGTGATGATTTTATCATGAATTTGCTGTCATATTGTGAGAAACTGCACTGACTGGTGAAAGAAATTGAATATTGGCACTCCCATTAAAAGCTTCCAACCAGAAAAAGAACTCCAAATTAAACCAGTCTTGTGACCAGTACTAATTTCACCAACAATAATAAATTGATTGCTGCTGCAACCATGAACTGCAATTATATATATATATATATATATATATATATATATATATATATATATATATATATATATATATATATATAACAATGAATCAATCAGACCTACAAATATATATATAACAATGAATCAATCAGACCTACAAAAGACCGATTACCAAATGACTTGCCTGCAGTTTCTCTCTGAAATAATACAGAAATCAGACTTGCCATGCACTTCTAAGATTTCTAAGGATGGACTCGAGTTTAATCTTATTAATGAGGAATACCATGCAAGCATTAAACAATTAAATATCACCGTTTGACAAATTCGTGAGTAATATGGTCAAAATATATACAAAATATTTTAATTCTTTTTTTCTCCATTTTTACCATATATATATATATATATATATATATATATATATATATATATATATATATATATATATATATATATATATATATATATATACTAGTATATACTGTATATATATACAGTATATATATGTGTGAATATATGTATATATATATATATATATATATATATATATATATATATATATATATATATATATATATATATACGCTTACATATATATAATCTGTGTGTGCATATTTATATATACATACACACAATTATACATACATACATATATATATATATATATATATATATATATATATATATATATATATATATATATATATATATACAAAATGTCCTAAACGTACAGCGGAATAAATATCTATCTCCTGAAATGGAGCAAGACAAAATCCATGCTTTATGTAACAGCTCTTTCAATCAGAATAGTAACAGTAATTGTCGTTGGGTTTATATATACAAGGATTAAAGTCTTTTAGTACTGAAAAAATTCTCATACAGGGAAGAACGAAACAGTGAGTTTTACGTTGCAGTTTTGTGTGTGTGTGTGTGTGCGAGAGAGAGAGAGAGAGAGAGAGAGAGAGAGAGAGAGAGAGAGAGAGAGAGAGAGAGAGAGAGAGAGAGAGAGAGAGAGAGAGAGAGAGAGAGAGAGAGAGAGAGAGAGAGATATTTAACACATTACAAAGAGGAACAGAGAGAAAAAGAACGACAATCACATATACGATTATTCGTCAGAATATGAGAGAGAGAGAGAGAGAGAGAGAGAGAGAGAGAGAGAGAGAGAGAGAGAGAGAGAGAGAGAAAGAGAGAGAGAGAATATTTAACACATTACAGAGAGGAACAGAGAGAAAAAGAAAGACAATCACATATACGATTATTCGTCAGAATATGAGAGAGAGGGAGAGAAAACAAACTCCTCTACCAATCATTATACTAGAACGATACCAAGTCCAAAATACAAGCAAGATAAAAGCATCAACAACATTAGTACTAAAGCAACTCCCTTCGCTATTTGCTAGAGGCACATTTCAGCCATCGCTTTGAAACGGGGCACAAAATCAATGAAGGAAGGGGAATCCGAATGAGGAAATGAGGATTAGGAAACCCGAATCCTCTCTAATTTTCGCCCCCGAATCCTTCATCAATCGCATTGATGGTTCTTTGAATCCTTCACCAGTCCCAGTGATGGTTCTTCGAATCCTTCACCAATCGCAGTGATGGTTCTCCGAATCCTTCACCAATCGCAGTGATGGTTCTCCGAATCCTTCACCAATCGCAGTGATGGTTCTTCGAATCCTTCACCAATCACAGTGATGGTTCTTTGAATCCTTCACCAATCGCAGTGATGGTTCTTCGAATCCTTCACCAATCGCAGTGATGATTCTTTATCCTACAAGAGATCCCGAGTGACTGATAAGTCTAATATTAAAAGTAGCAGCAGCTGTAAAAGCGGTGGTTAATATATCAAGCAACGTCAGCAGTGAAAAGTAGCAACGTCAGCAGTAAATACAAAAGCAGCAGCGGCAGCGGCGGTGCTTGTAGTAGCAGAAATAGTAGCAGTAATAGTAGTCTAGTTACACAGCAGAAATAAGTATGCATGACTTTTACTTTACAGAAAGAGATTGTATTATAAGAATATATTGATGCAGTTTAAGTAATCACGTGCACACTTAAAACTAGAATAGAAGTTGGGGAAAATTAAGACAGATAATTTTTAATCAAGCAATAACTACTGCAAATAGTATAATTAAGAAATTTATATTTTGAAAGCGTAGCCTAGAAGAGGATGATAAAAGTGATTAAAATATTTCAGGCATCTACTGTATATACAGTTGAAAGGATGTATCTAATAATTAGACTATATTACAAGAGAAAGTTATTAAAAAATGTAAAACATTTAGATTGGACTCCACTCTATATTAAATCATCTATGTATACACAGTCTTAAAAGTAACACAGTATGCTAGAATCTAAAACTATGGCAGTACCATATTTCATTTTATAATAAAACAACAGAAAAATGGAAACAAGTAGAAGTTGTGAAAATTCCATTCCATTATTATGCAAAATTAATATACAGCCTCACTGTACTTACGTGTTTCAAATCGGGCTTTATGCAACATGCCGAGTTCTGCTTGAAAGGTCATTTCAGTTTAAAATGTTTGGTGAACTTACTCTGACGTGCTTGCAAGACCTCACATAACAATATTACATTAAAAATAGAGTAACCTCAGATTACATTTTTGCTTAACAGAAAATAGGTTATTTCAGAGTATAATGCTCTATGGAAAATAAGTTCATCTCAGGTAACACTGCTCTATGAAACAGGATATTTCATGCAATAAACCCCATGAAAACTAAAGCCATACATATTGAAATACTTTAACATATATACGCCACACTGTTTCATGAACAGTAATGCTCTCTCAGACAACTTAAGCTTTGTGAAATACAATGTCAAATCAGACTGTAATGGTTCATGAAACAACTGCAAACAAAGCCATTTAAGACCGTAATGCTCAATAAAATTTTTTTTCATTACATTCCGTTATATAGACGGTATCATATTCCATGGAACAGTATATTATGTAAAAAAAAAAAACTGAACCCTTACTGTAAATACCTGAGTATTCATGAGACCATTGAAAACTTGCCTTAATAGTTACATATACATTTACAGTAAGATTGTGAAACCAGGAATTTCATGAAATCTCTGAAATTTTCAGGGAATTCGTGAAATCACCAAGGGGCTAATACTGAACATGGCAAAACAATGCAGATGAATCATTGTTCGCCGTGTTTAGTACTATCCCTCGGGGATAAGTATGCCTAGTTTAACCAGACCACTGAGCTGATTAACAGCTCTCCTAGGGCTGGCCCGAAGGATTAGATTTATTTTACGGTAGCTAAGAACCAACTGGTTACCTAGCAACGGGACCTACAGCTTATTGTGGAATCCGAACCACATTATAGCGAGAATTGAATTTCTATCACCAGAAATAAATTCCTCTAATTCTTCATTGGCCGGTCGGAGAATCGAACGCAGGGCCAGCAGAGCTAGCTGAGAACGGTGCCCACCCGTCCAATGAGGAACTAGCCCTCGGGATCACATATCCCTAAGTGAATTGGTGATGTCACGAATTCCCTGAAAGTTTCAGGGATTTCGTGAAATCGCTGGTTTCACAGTCTTACATATATATATATATATATATATATATTTATAAATATATATATATATATATATATATATATATATATATATATATATATATATATATATATATATATATATATATATATATATATATATATATATATATATATATATATATATATATATATATATATATATATATATATATATATATATATATATATATATATATATATATATATATATATATATATATATATATGCCATATCCATGAATTACAATTCAGAGCTACAGGAAAGGATGGCTTAGGAACAGCAAGGTTGTGGACAGGAGAATTAAGAAACGTCAAGTTAGATTTGGAGAATTCTGGGCAATAATACCTTGATATCTTTACAGCTTATAGCCCAAGGATTACAAAAGAATAGTTAAGGCTAATTATAACTATCTTCAACTCGACAAAAAACAAAAAAGGCTTAAATCCACTTCCAGCAGAGCGCGTGATCGGAAGCATCTAAGTGCAAAGCATCCAGCATCCCTTCTTTCCTTCCATTTTCCTTAATTCCTATAACCGTCCCTCTTTCGAGGGGCTGGACAGTCTACAGTATTTCCTCGTCTCGATCCCATTTCCTCTCTTCTTCCTTCCCGGTCGGCTTCAAGTAACATGAAAGAGTCTGGAGATATCAAGTTCTAAAATAAATGACCTTGATGAAAATTACTTCCACTGGGATCCAAAGCGTGACTCTTTCTTTATTCCTCTGTGTTCCTCAGTGTTCTTTGAACGTCCGCTGTATTAATTCATGCCACTTTAAAATGATGATAATTATATTTTGTGGAACGAAGAATTTGGTACTATTCCTCCCTGGTGTATAAGAGGAACTGTTGTTAATTTCATGCTCTCTCTCTCTCTCTCTCTCTCTCTCTCAACTGTAATTCCTATACTGCAATCACGAAATTCATAGGAAAAAATAGGCAAAAACAATTATGAAATAAGCACTCATTGTTCAACGTTTTTATTCCCAATAGAAATACCAAGTTTATTCGCAGGGCGTTAATGTCACGGGTCATTTTGAAAGAGCCGGTTTCATGCACTGCTACGTCAATTTAAGCCATGACTACAGCCGATGGCAACGAGTCATTTGTGCGCTCTCATTATTTACTGAGCGCCCGGCAGCACAATGAGCACTCTAACATAGCATGCTGACATTCGTAACACCAAATACTGTTCTTTCAGTCATATTTTGAAAACCCCACATTTAAAATTTTCCTCGTGATTAAGAACACCAAATCTTGATGACACCAGAATTTTTATAATAATCTGAATTTTTTAAGTCATCCACAAACATTTCTTCGTTTACGTACGAGACAAAATTCCAACAGGACTTGACAGCATCCGTGTCAATCATTTCTTGGAGCGTGATAGCACCTAAGAGCAACGACACCTACTATGCTTGATACCGCTGGATTGCATCCCCTCATACAAGTATGAGGCCACAAGACAACATTGTACCCAACGTCTGATAACACAAAATAATTTTCCTCCCTTCCAATGTGGGTGTCGGCATTCGTATTCTTCTCTAAGCCTCGCACAATTTCTTATAACTAATTGCAACGATACCTGCATTCTGATTACCAACCGTAATCAACACAGCGTGATGACAACGTATTGCATTCCATCCCGCGCAATCGTAATAACCAGCAGAAACTCAGCTTGTAAGTGTAAGGACTGACTGCAATGCTTACTCGTCTTTTTCCGCAAACTGGCAATACGTTTTTACCTTTTTCCCAGTAATTCTGTATGCTTGCAGTCTTACACGAGCAGCCAATAAGCTATTCTCATCAAGTACGACTTTGAAAAACAAATATATACTACATAGCCTACGTATCCTCTCCCTAGTCATCAAATGCATCATCATTAACATGATATGTTCTTTCACCAGAGACCATGTTTATAAGATTTCCATCTCTTACAAAATCATTTGGTTACATGAAATCTTTCGAACAGCGGAGAAACAAGTACAAAATGTGGCGAAGTTTCTTCGGCGCAATCGAGTTTTCTGTAAATCGTATAATCAAAGCCACCAAAAATAGATCTATCTTTCGGCGGTCTCGGTAGAATGCTAATGAACAGCGGCCCATGAAACTTTAACCAAGGGCTGGTGGTGGCTTGTCCAATATCGTTGCCAGAAGCACGATTATGGCTAACTTTAACTTTAAATAAAATCAAAACTACTGAAGCTAGAGGGCTGCAATTTGATAAGTTTGATGGTTGCAGGGTGGGTGATCAACGTACCAATTTGCAGCCCTCTAGCCTCGGTAGTTTTTAAGATCTGAGGGCGGACAGAAAAAGTGCGGACGGACAAACAAAGCCAGCACAACAGTTTTCTTTTACAGAAAACTAAAAATGGAGTTATCAAGGTAAAGACTGAATGAATTATACGAAAAGGAATTTGTATTATCAGTAATTTTCATATATGTATGTATGAATGTATGTACGTATATGTGTACATACAAACATACACATACAATTATATTGAAAACATTTGTGAGAGACGATAATTTAAGGTACTAGGACTATTAGTAATGTTCGTATGAATGTGTTTACGAATGCATGTATGTGTGCATACAAAATATACACACACATGTATATATATATATATAATTATATACATATATATTTACATATACATATATATATGTATATATAAATATATATTTGTATACATATATAAAGCCACGTATAAATGTGTCAAGAAAGTGACTGTTATAAAACAAAATAACCAACATAATGACGCTCGTTACTAGCTAAAAACAGAAAATGAAGCTCCCTAACGAAGAAACAAAACAGATGCAAGACGAAGCAGCCTCACTGACTAATACCGTAAAAAAATCCCCATTGATCTATATGCTGCAGTGCAAGGCTTCCTATAGAACCAATACAAAGCACGATGGAATTCTGAACCGTATTAGAAAACAAGTGAATATTTTTCCTACTGAATCAATATGGTGCACGAGGAAGCACCTTATTAACTATCAGTTGCACTATTAAGCTAGGTTGTGAATCAATATGGTGGCATAGCGAGGTTCTCTACTGAATGCGAATAGGGCAAAACGAAGCTCATTTCTGAGATATTTTGGTGCACGATCCCTACTGACTAAATATGGAACATAGTGAAGATGTACAATATATATATATATATATATATATATATATATATATATATATATATATATATATATATATATATATATATATGTATATATATATATATATGTATATATATATATATATATATATATATATGTATATGTATATATATATATATATATATATATATATATATATATATATATATATGTGTAATATATATATATATATATATATATATATATATATATATATATATATATATATATATATATATATATATCGCATGAGAAAATTCCAACTTGGTTAAAATGCCATTAATGAATCGACGAAGAAGAAGCAGCTCTCAGCTGAATAAATAATGCCACTGCGCATAAAAAAAAAATAAGGCTACTCGATGAAATATGCGACGCATAACGAAGCTCCCCGATGAATAAACGAGGTGCATGACGAGGCTTACAACCGAATCAATACGATGAATCTCCCGACGAAACAATAAAGTGACTGGCGAATCTTTTGCTCGACAAACTAAGCTTCACGAAGAAATTCCCCCCCCCCCGTGAAATGAAAGCATGCCATCCATCGACCAGGGCCACAGGAGAGGGAGGAGGAGGGAGGAGGGAGGAGGGAGGAGGGGGGTGGGGAGGGGGTGGGAGGGGATAGTCAGAAGGGCATGAACTTGAAGCAGCGTCCGAACGAGCCTGGATGCTTTAATGCGACCTTTGAACTTCACGCCTAGTGACCGAACCATCCTAATGAACGTTGTGCATCTTCTTCCTCCATGCCAAATACACTACAACAGCTGTCTCACACACACGCACACACATACACACACACAGATGCCATTTTTTATTCGGAATAGATCCTACCCATCCAAAAATGTGTGAGAGAGAGAGAGAGAGAGAGAGAGAGAGAGAGAGAGAGAGAGAGAGAGAGAGAGAGAGAGAGTGGATATTATTCATCAAAATAGTCGGTGCCTTACGCAAAATCAATCACATCCTCACGGTACATGCTTGTCATGGCGTTAGACGCATATCACGCATCAAATATTGATCTATGAACACTATTCTCTCATCTTTTCTTCCCCCCACCCGCCCTTTTTTGCGTTCACACAGGTTATAAAAATTATTTAGCCAAATTATTTATGCCAAAAAAGAACCGTGAGGCTAACACGCACAAAACACACACAAACGCCAAAACAATTACAGTTCACGAAGTAAATAAACAACGACTGCGTCAAAGATGCCAGGCGATTCCCAGATCAGGTAAACATAAGGTCACAGTCGAGCCGGCTTCCAAAGGCGAGGAAGCTTCTCACTTGTTATTCCACCTGTTGCGTCTCTGCGAACGTAGTCAATTAAGAATGGATGAGATATTCTCTTCCTCTAACCCCCCCCCCTTTCCTCTCTCTCTCTCTCTCTCTCTCTCTCTCTCTCTCTCTCTCTCTCTCTCTCTCTCTCTCTCTCTCTCCCCGTTTGCTGTTGTTGTTGTTAATAGTACGAATGCCACCAGCAGCAAGCTAGAGTGCTTTAGGTACGTTCTACTCAATCACACTGAGCTACTGCCTGACATAAGCAGAGTCAGGAACCTGGATGGTTTGGCGAATGTGGTTGGTTGCAACCAGAGTTGAGAGGCCATGGGACTGACAACCTCATCCTAGAAGACTAGTTGAGAACCAGATTGATAATTCCTCCTAAAGTTTTACCCCAAAAAGATGCTGTATATGGTCGTTTGCCCTAGCGTTGGCTCCCGAGATTATAAAAGACAATTATCATTATTACCTCGTCCACAATTCCACTCCCATATAGTGGCTGAACACCCTGAACAAAAAAAAAAGCCTTCAACACTAAAGGCTCACCATCAGCTTGTAAACCCCTCTACACACGCGGCGATATACACTTAAATTTTACACACACTCGCTCGGTTCATGGCTATGCCTGTAACGTTGTGTGTTTGATCATATCCATATACTTGTACACCGAACAGTAAAGAACAGCTAAATAAACATGCGTATGCGTATATTGTATACAAACAACGTATGGAATTTTAGTCAAGAAGCAGCACGATGGATATTTTCGATTTACTTTTAGAACATTCTCGCTTTCTCAAGACAGAGTGATCAAATGCTCATATATGAAAATGTACAACTATATGAGCTTCCTTTATATCAATCAACATGCTGTACATACTACACATCACTGCCAACACTAAATCATGAAATACGGTGCTTTATCGAAACCAACTGTTTCCAACTCTTTCTTGCCCTACAGCCCATCCGTCTGTGCTTTTTCAAAAATTATCAGTGCTTAAACAAACAATAAAACATCCAAACACTACTGAACATCCAAACAACATCAACAAACACAGATGAACACAAAAGCTCCGTCAAACTTAGATGGGGAAGGTGGCTGCTTGTGATCTAGATAAATATCGCATTATTTTGGTAACGCCTCACATGAGCACCCAATCACCTTTAAAGAGTATATTTAGGGCAAATGGTAAAACAAGTCCCGTTTTTGTGCCCACTTATTCTAAATTGATCGAACTGAACATATAATTTAGGCCAAAGGCCAAGCACTGGGACCTAGGAGGTCAATTAGCGCTGAAACGGAAGTTGACAGCAAAAGGTTTTTGAGGTGTAACAGGAGGAAAACCTTGCAACTGCACCATGAATATCAATTGTTAGGAGAGGGTGGAGAGAAAGATGGAAGAAAGAGAATATGAAAGGAGGTACAGTAAAGGGAACAAAAGGGGTTGCAGCTATGTGCCGAAGGCACGCTGTAAAGAACCTTAAGTAATGCCTACAGTACAACGCATGAGGTGCACTGACGGCACTATCACCCTACGGGGCCACTTATTCTACAGCATTTTCTCTGTAGAATATCATTTCCATAAAATGATAACCGTCAGTCTCCATCCTTCCCTAGCTCTTCGTTGGACGAGTCGGTAGAGTTGTGGCCTATCACTCGGTAGGCCAGAGTTCGAGTCTCCGGCCGGCTGATAGAAATTCATTTCTCGCTATAATGTGGTTCGGATTCCACAATAAGCTGTAGGTCCCGTTGCTAAGTAACCAGTTGGTTCTTAGCCAAGTAAAATAAGTCTAATCCTTCGGGCCAGCCCTAGGAGAGCTGTTAATCAGCTCAGTAGTCGGGTAAAACTAATGTATACTTAACTCATCCTTCCCCTGCTTTGACTTTTGTCCATCAAGACGAGAAATCGCAATAGTTAACTAAATGTGGCTTTCGAAAAGTTATAGTACGAAAAATGCGTGTAGACCAAAAGTAACAGAACTACATAAATAAATATGTTTATGTAGACAGGACGGGTATGATTATATGAACCGAGAAGAACAGCAGGATATCCTAAAAAGTAAATATGTTTAAGTATAAAGGACGGGTATGGTTATATGGGCGAAGATGAATGGCAGAATATTCTAATAATAAGTAAATATGTTTGTGTAGAAAAAAGTATACCTTAGTTTTACCAGACCACTTAGCTGATTAACAGCTCTCCTAGGGCTGGCCCGAAGGATCAGACTTATTTAACGTGCCTAAGAGCGATTTGGTTACTTAGCAACGGGACCTACAGCTTATTGCGGAATCCGAACCACATTATAGCGAGAAATGAATTTCTATCACCAAAAATAAATTCCTCTAACTCTTCATTAGCCGGCCGGGGAGTCGAACTCGGGCCTAACGAGTGCAAGGCCACCACTCTACCGACTCGCCTAAGGAAGAGCTATGTTTGTGTAGACAGGACGGGTATGATTATATGGACTGAGATGAATGGCAGAGAATATTCTAATAAGTATCGAGTGAATATCTTATATAAGAATCCTAAAAGGAAATCCAATGAACATATTGAGTAACATCTCAAGGGAACATAAAAAGCCGTTGATAATGACTGACATTACAGCTAAGTAAAGTTTCTCAAATAACAACTCAATCAAGAACTGAACCCCTGGGAGAAAATTAACCCCCCCCCTCCGAAGCCCAATTTCCGAAACACCCGGCTTTAGGTGGGAATCGATGCCGCTGAGGAACTTTCCCCGTATTTTACCGACCTTTCTATTTTTTGTGTTTTTTTTTTGTTTGGTATCCTCTTTTCTCACTTGTAAGGACAGTATTATTTGGAAGCATACTTTACTTAATAATGACCATTTTATTTCAATTAGTGGATCAGTCATATAACTGACTTTAATCAGCTCGGTTTAAATCAAAGTCAGTAATTGGTTTCAGCATATATATCTACATATGTGTTGTGGTGTGTGTGTTTGTATATATATACATATATATATATATATATATATATATATATATATATATATATATATATATATATATATATATATATAAAGATAATGCATACGAAGGAAAGTGAAACAACGGAGTGGTGCCAGTCCTTTCGACACAACGGTCCTTTACTAGCAGAGGACCGTTGTGTCGAAAGGCTAGCACCACTGTTGTTTCACTTTCCTTCGTGGCATTTGTCTTTATTTATATATTCATCACGTTCCATATTTTCGTGATTCAGTTATACATAATCAATATATATATATATATGTTATATACAATAGTCTGTGCAAACAGATGTCTAATATATAATATATATATACATATATATATATATATAATTGTTAGGAACAACCGTTTGCCGATTGTTCCCTTAGTGGGTTGTTGCCTCCTTTTGTTTTTTGTTTTTCTTGCTGGCGAGTTGACGTGTGGTGGATGGTGTCAGACTTCGCCAATCAGGTCCAGGACAGCAGCAGGTCACGGCAGCAGAGCAGCGGAGAGCTTTCTTTGGACGCGGTGGTTGTCGTATCGACTCTGTCGGGGAGTCCAGTCTTGTGGAACTGTGTCTGAGGACGTGATGGTTGCTGTATCAGCTCTGTTTAGTTGTCCTGCAGTTTTAATGATTATGCTGTTTGATTTTCTGTTGGTTTGTTGATGTATTTATTATGCTGCCTACTTTTTTTTTGTATGTTGCTGCTCCTGATTTGTTAAATGGATTTATGTAAAATTTAATTACGAAAATTTTTACCTTGCTGCCTCTGTTACTTATTTTTTATCATTTTAAGTTTTTTTTTTCTCTCCTGACCTGAATCACTTGTAAATTTTTGTAAATAAATTAATATTGAGGTAACTTTTGGTTTTGTTCAGCTCCTCCCTCCTTTGCTTGTCACCTTCCCAATTGCTTGTTTATTTTAAAGAACCTGTCGATCTCAGAAAAGCGAGATCGTAATAATATATATATATATATATATATATATATATATATATATATATATATATATATATATATATATATATATATATATATATATATTATATATGTATATATATTATATATGTATATATATTATATATATATATTATATACATATATCATATATATATATATATATATATATATATATATATATATATATATATATATATATATATATATATATATATATATATATATTATATATATATATTATATATATATTATATATATATATTATATATATATTATATATATATATATATTATATATATATTATATATATATATATATTATATATATATATATATATATATATATATATATATATATATATATATATATTAGAAAGTGTGTTGCGGGTATATATCCACCAACAGCAACAAATACTCAGCACCTAGCCATCTGCAAATTGGTCCACGTGCAGCTTTCACGACGAATTTGGCGAGAAGCATTAGTTGAGAAGATCGCTGCCTTTTTGCCCTAATTTTCAATCTAACAATTTTGCAGCAGAGAAGCAGTCCATGAATGCGGGAATCGGGATGCAAGTGACCGTAGACTGTACACCTTTGCATACTAATAGCCTTGCGTACGTACACAGACCCGGACCCTCAAAAATTACGGGTCCAATCTTTGTATTTAGGTCTTGTGTCGGTATCCCTTGTCGGTTCCAAAATAATTTTTTTAAAAGGGCAATGTGACAGGCACTGCATTTTTTTTAAAGGGGCGACCTTTATAATTTGGGGAAATTCAGGCACTGAATTATGCGACGCCAAAAAATAAATTCGTTTCGATTTCACTCGTTTTAAAGAGAGAGAGAGAGAGAGAGAGAGAGAGAGAGAGAGAGAGAGAGAGAGAGAGAGAATAAAAAACAACATACAAAACACTGGCGTATCCGGGGAGGTGGCCACCAGGGCACGTGCCTCCCCCCCTCGAAAAATAATGATAAAATAATAATATTGAAGATTTAGATAATAACATAAATAAATATAAATATGGGGAAAAAATAAAAATAGATTAAAGAAATATGTATATATGTTGTGTGTGTGTGTGTGTGTGTGTGTGTGTGTGTGTGTGTGTGTGTGTGTGTGTAAAATTGGTGGCCCCATGAAATTTTTCTGGATCCGCTAGTGATACAAGACTTGCTATGGAAACGCATCGAGAGAGAGAGAGAGAGAGAGAGAGAGAGAGAGAGAAATTGTGTACGGAAGCAATTAACAGGAAAATGGTGGACAGGAGCATGTTAAACAGCTTAATAAAGATAAAACAGTACGTTAAGAAATCAATTCCAAAGATATAACAAGATTTTTCACAGCAACTTAATCGTGTGAGCTTATTTACTCGCCATGAAAAAGCTTTAGGTCATTTACCCAATTACATTATAAAATATACTTTTCACATTCGTCTCATCTTCGCTATTCACGGCATCAGACACCGAGTTCCAATCCTAACATGAAAAGACTTTTCAGTAGTCACCGGATAATGTTCTATTAAGCCGTGTATGCCTTTATTAAGAACTTTTCATCCTAGGCAAGCCCAGCAACGTGCAGTAGGTGTATGTGTATATATTATATATGTTATATCTATCTATATATATATATATATATATATATATATATATATATATATATATATATATATATATATGTATGTAGATATGTATACATATATACAGTATATATTATACATACATAGTATGTATGTGAATATATATATATATATATACATATATATATATATATATATATACATATAAATGTATATATATTATATATGTGTATATGTATATACATACATATGTTAACAGCTCTATACATATACACATAAGGATACACTTATTTTTATATGTATATACAATTGGTTACTACTGTACCAATATTGTGGAATCCGAATCTACATATAGCATAAATGAATTTCTATATAGAAATAAATTCCTGTATGTGCATATGCAATAACTCCGGCCCATCGAATGACGGTATAAGCTATAACTATATATATATATATATATATATATATATATATATATATATATATACACCTATATATATATATATATATATATGAAAAGTTCTTAATGTGTGTGTGTGTGTGTGTGTGTATACGCATATATAAATGCCTTCAGTCAACTAAGGATGTCTGTTATCAATTTTGGAATGAAAGAAGTCATCTGACAACAGCAGTGTTGTTGATGGCCTAAACATCTGACAGTGACGAACAGAAAGCGACCAGAATAGAACACTGGCAATATATTTGCAACCTAATATTCTTGCCAAAGACGTCACGCTCATGATTCTGATTTAAATGGGATTAGGTTCCTAACAACCCAAATACCAGAAAGGGCTCAAGTGATGTTTAAGTATTACGGCTTACCGAAAGAACTGAGATGAAAGGATTAAGAAAGATCTCAGTGTTTCCGTCACAGAACTAAGACATATGGTAACACTTGCAAGATTTTTGTTACAAAGCAAGGTACTGTAGAAGCTTCAGCAAACAGAAGTACCAGAATTAAAATGTGTAGCAGATACCGAAGTTACGCAATGAAGAATGAGTTTTACCGTAGCTAAAATAACAAGAGTTCACTTTCACGAAATACTTAAAATGGAACAAATCAAAATAGGCTGTTTGGTTCTCAATCTCCGCCCTTCGAAATCAACGATGCTGACACCCGGAATCCTCAATTTATTTAAATGATAATTCAAAACGAAGTTCAGTTGTCATTTCGATACTTACAAGCTTCAAACACCTGTTGCCTTGATATATTTTTTTTTATTTTCTAGTTTCTAGCTTGGAATGCAACACATTCATAATGCTGTAACTAATGAATGAAAGTTTCGAAAAAATTTGCAATATACACTTAGTATTACGTATGAGAAAAGTTTCAATGAATTGAATAAGACCCCCTGTTTTCCTGGTAATAAAAACCTTTCAAGCCTGTAGTACTCTCAATAAAAAATCTTAATGATAAAAGTGTTATCAAAGATATAACTGAGATCAACCAAAGAGCTGGAAAATGTTCAAAGGCAAACAGACCCTGCCAAAATCGTGCTTAAGATCAAGCACAAGCTGCCAGAATAGCGTACGGAATCTGGCAGAGGCTTCTTGTCTACAATACGAAAGCTCTCTGCCAAGAAACATGCCATTGTACCAACCTATACCCACTACCAGTGCCCTCAACACCTCCCCTTTTTTTGCCATTGCCAACCGTAATCTCTCTCTCTCTCTCTCTCTCTCTCTCTCTCTCTCTCTCTCTCTCTCTCTCTCTCTCGATAACTGAGGCCATGCCAAAGAGAGAGAGCAGCCGGATACAATGAGGCCTATTATCTATGGAAACAACAGCCACCTTCTAGCCGACAAAATACTATACCTGAGTATTTGCGTCACTACAGTAGGAGACTATGTACGTAAGAGTATAGTGTGTAACGTTATGTAATATATCCTATATCCGCCGTGATCAGGAATGGTGTATACTGTAAGTATTTCTGTATTCTTCTGTGATGTCACTGCTTTATAACAGCAACGCTTTTATAAAGCAGTGAACGTTTAGTCAGTATATGTGTGTGTGTGTGTGTGAGAGAGAGAGAGAGAGAGAGAGAGAGAGAGAGAGAGAGAGAGAGAGAGAGAGAGAGAGAAACATTTTTCTAATTTTATTTTTCCTACGGGCCACATCCACAGTACGTCTAAATTTAGTTTGATACGAACCAAGTCATGTTCTTTATATATTTCCCCAAAATTTCCTTTCCTTCAATTTTACCTAACAATTAGTCTTTAAAATAAAAAAACATATTCCTTGGCCACCGGCCACCAATGGATGGCAGGCGGTATCATATTCTTTAAACCGCTTGTCTCTGTAAGTGACGGCAGGCATCGCTGGTTTGGTCACCCCTTGAAATGGTTGACAACCAACAAATAGCATTCGTGGGTGGCAGTGGGTCACAACGAGAACTGAGAAGAGTTATTTTGCTATTTAGTCCCGTCTTAATACCTTAAATACCTTACTCATATTCTTAAATTCAATTCTTTTAACTCAATGTTCTGGTAAAGCTACTCTTGAAAAAAAAACACCCACAGATATTTGCGAACAGTGATAAAGAAGCCTCTGAATGCCTAGAAATAATATATTATACTGATAATCATTCTATAATTACTGATTCTTTATCACTGCATCTGGTCTCAAGCCCGGATGGAAAAAAGGATTATCTACAACATTAAGGACCTGATTTATATATATAAAAAATGAAACTCCACAACTGAGTACAGCAAATATAGTAGGACTACCGAAGGATATTCGAAGACATCTATTACCATTCCCCAAATTTTGAAGTATTCACGTTAAAAAATCCTAAACTCAGTTACCTCCCAAAACTTACCAAAGAATAAAATACACCCGTAGGAGAAAAATGAAAAGGAAGAAGAACAACTGAAGAGTTTTTGGAATATGACAGGAACATCATTCGCTAAATGCAGAGAATTTTCAGAGGTTATAACAAAGAGGCTTCACCTCAGTGGCTTCGCTATTGGGGGCTAGGAGGGGCCCGGGCCCTACCAGTCGGATGCATGGCCACCCCACTGCTCCCCCCTCCAACGTTGAAATTCCCTTTGTAGCTAAACTATAGTTGAAAATTAAAACTTGATAACAGAAATTAGGCTAGTGTTGAATATAAGGTTGTGAGGAAATTTACATTACAGTATTTGATACATTTACATATAGAATGAGTTGAAAATTAATTGAAAATTGAGCTCTATAATTTCAAATACCGGTTTACTAATTAATAATACTATTATTTGCCTTCATTCTCGTGGATATACACCTTCGAAAATAGTATATTTTACTAATTACAGAACTGGCACATTCGTTTTGTGTAATTTTCTTTGGCCCCCCTAAAAAAATATCTTGGCCCCACCTAGGCCGCCCCACTGATGGAATGCCACCTACGCCACTGCTCCACTGTGCGTTAGGGAAAGAGCAGCGTGAACTTCAGAACACTGTTAGCTTTCAGCGTCAATTTCCATGGTAATCTTGACTCCAGTTTATAACCCTAATTAATCGATCTGCCTTATCTACAATAACCAGATCCCAGGTATAGATAGTCCTCACCCCTCCTTGATTCTTACATTCTTGTTATTCAGCACACCTTCAACAGAGAGAGAGAGAGAGAGAGAGAGAGAGAGAGAGAGAGAGAGAGAGAGAGAGAGAGAGAGAGAGAGAGAGAATATAGAATTTAGGCCAGAGGCCAAGCGCTGGGACATATGAGGTCATTCAGAGTTGGAAGGGAAATGGACAGTAAGAAGGTTTGAAAGGAAAACCTCGCGTTGCACTATGAAACAATTGTTTGAGAGGTGGAAAGTCAGATGGAAGAAAGAGAATATGAACGGAGGTCCAGTAAAGGGAATGAAAGATGTTGCAGCTAGGGGCCGAAGGGACGCTGCACAGGCTCTTGAAAGTAATGCCTATAAGGCACCACGTGAGGTGCACTGACGGCATTATCCCCCTAGAGAGAGAGAGAGAGAGAGAGAGAGAGAGAGAGAGAGAGAGAGGACGGATAAGTAGTCATAGGAAATTGCGTCATTTTGGAAATGGGAGGTGAGACTGCGAGAATTCATAACTTGGGCAGTAACTCTACTCTTATCGCGGTAAAGTGCCTCGTTGTTTTCAACATAACGGGGCTTTATGACGTCTCTCTGCGAGACGGTAATCGCGCTTTGATTCCCCATTTCTCGCGGGAAAACTTATGCTTCCTCTTGCCATTGGAAAAAAGACATCATTGTTCAGCTGCTTTTCTCTCTCTCTCTCTCTCTCTCTCTCTCTCTCTCTCTCTCTCTCTCTCTCTCTCTCTCTCTCTCAGATGCAGACAGAGGTCGATGGGACGAGGGCGTTCAGCCCAGGCTCTAAAATAGTCAAGTAAAGACAGAGAGACTGGCACGGCGGGCCGCGATGGCGCCAGACCCCCAAGGATTGCCCATACACGATGGAGACAGGATTTCAAGAGGTCCCAGGCTGAATGAGGAAATTTTAGCTTTCAAAAATCTACGTCTGCGTTCTCATCAATTTTCTTGCAGACCTCTAATAACTCTTCATAGGCAGCCTGCCGATTTATTAAAATAATATTCACTTTTACCTTCCATAAACACGGATGAAGTCTATAAAGTTCAATGAATTCAGTAACAAAATCTTGAGTTAAATATTTGGTTTTTTGCAATGAGGACACTGCTTAAAACGATATGTATGGGAGGCCAATCTTCGCAATCGGGAGTTTTCTGTCATTGAGGGATGGTCTCAGACAGGGATAGGAATTTTCAACATGGGCATGGCGAGTCAAGACAAGCCAGGACAGACTTGAAAGGATGGCGAGCCAGACTCTCGAGATGGGCTTTTTCCCCATACACCATAAAGACTGGACCGATGCGGACAATCCTTTGAAATTGACGGCCAGTTCTATCGTGTATGGCCACGCCGAAGTTTTTCGGCGCAATCGAGTTTTCTGTCCACGGTCTCAGCCACGGCCCATAAAACGAAACTCAGCCACGGTCCGTGGTGGCCTATGTTGTTGGTGCCGACAGGGCTGCCAGCAGTACGATTATGGCTAACTTTAACCTTAAATAAAATAAAAACTACTGAGGCCATAGGGGCTGTAATTTGGTATTTTCATGATTGAAGGGTGGATAATCAACATATCAATTTGCAGCCCTCTAGCCGCAGTAATTTTTAAGATCTGAGGGCGGACGGACAGACAAAGCCGGCCCAATAGTTTTCGTTTACAGAAAACGAAAAAGAAAATAGAGAGAGAGAGAGAGAGAGAGAGAGAGAGAGAGAGAGAGAGAGAGAGAGAGAGAGAGGAAAAGTGGATCTGAATCCAGAAAGGAAAGACAGCTTACTGATAACGAAAGTAGATTTCCCGAAGCCCTTACAAACCAGTCTTCTCAGTCAATTTTAAGAGTATTCTACTGCACGCATGCAAGTTAAATACTTATTGCCTTCTGAATTCCTTAAAAATAATAATAATGACATAATGTCATATGCTTTTAATGACACTCCAAAAATGTTCCTTATTAGACTGCCTTAGTTCATTACCACGTTAATTATTTGTGACTTAATTTCCTACAGCGGTTCCATCAGCGTCTACTGAGGAATTATAATTAGATTTTAATTGATTGTATAGGTATATTGCAATCACTACTTTAACAGATTGTGTCATGAAGTACGTACGGTTATACGAAATTCATCACAACAACTACTGTTACATGTTGACAATCATTTTCTTCTACAAAAAGACCGATTTCATGACTTGGCATTTAATACCCCCATCAGAAGAATATTGGGAATGAAAAGATCATTCCTTTTACACGAAATTCCCAGTGACCTGCTAGTAGCTCCTGAAAGCTTTCTTTTTTTTTTTTACATAAAAGAGAAGTAAAAGGGAAGCGAGTAAGCATAAAATTACGTAATTACATACACGCGAGAATGCGAAGACAGCGACCAATATTCCACATTAATCACTAATCTCGATCTCATACAAAAAGAAGTCGCGTATCGTGGATAATATCAATCATTCCCCCCTAAAATACTTTAAGAATATTGAATATTTAATTGAGTAATATATTCTGCAAGACGGTCGTGGTAAACTGATTTCTCACATGCCGGGAAACTAATTCGTCAATCGAACAGTCAATATCATAAAAAAAAAATAAAATTATGGGGATGGTGGTCAAGTGTCCCATTTCCTTAAAAACTCCTACGGTTGTCTTACGTACAAAATGCAAGCATAAATGTAAAAAAAAAAAAAAAAAAAAAAAAAAAAAAAAGCTTGATTCCGATATTTTTGGATTCACTAAGAGCACTGGTCAGAAAAATAGCAAGCCCCCTATTGACAGGCTCTGACAGAACCAGACAAAACTCAGAAAAACTTTCTGAGAATTTGCCACGAACAGAAATGTCAGAATATAAGATGCAGAGATAAAAAGGCTGCCTGGGCTTTATATGTATGTATGTATGTATGTATGTATGTATGTATGTATGTATGTATGTATGTATGTATGTATGTATGTATGTATATATATACACATTTATATATATTAAATATCAAGCCTTGTTAGGTACAACCGAAAACAAATGCGTACGAAACAAAACAAAAAACTGAATTGTTTTGAAATCTACATCTTTTTATCTGTACCCTTCAATCTTTTTCATTTAACTTCCTTTACTACATTTATTTCAAGAGACAAGCAATGGTAAAAGCAAGAAGCTGCAACTAGCTGATTTGACATATGGTAATAAAAAAAATCCTTATTTCGCACTTATAGATAACAATGGTGTTGTATTTGCAAATTCTTTTTCAAAAAGTAGACAAGGACGCTTACATATTTTTGCAACATCTGGGTAAGATACTGATACTTGCGTATGAACTTACGTACGAAAAAATTATGAAAAAATATATACATGTGAAGCATACTATACAGACCCACAAGAATGAGATATGTGACATACTGAAAATGGTTACCAATATGAAAGACTGCTCGAAACATATCAACACTAAGATGTAAACAAATATACGATTCCTTAGTTGCAAAAAACAGTCTTTAATACAATTAAGCCTTGTGTGAAATCCGGATTCTGAAAACCTGGAATCTGAATTTAAGAAACCACGAGCGTGGAATCTCATACAGCCATAAAACAGCAATTAACGAAGCCAATGAAGAGTTTCCTTGGCTGACAGAACGAGGGTGAGAGGTGTGTCGTTCCACTTAGATGCAAAGGATTATAAGCCCTATGGAGGAGAGATGATAAGAGTCATTATTGGCCATAACAATTACGCGAGCAGGGGAATTAATGAAAGGGTCAGCTGAGGAGATGAAGTGAGATCTATATCAAGGAGGAAAAATAACACTCATCGAGGAGGGTAGAGGAAAAAGGAACAGAGGATATTATGGCACGTGGACAAAATATAATGAGTCCGCCATTACGAAAGATAACCCTATGTTTTTCTTGCCTAATGACTGATCTCTTCTTTCTGCATTTCCTATTACCTTCTGTGGCTTTCTGCTTTTTCAAATGAACGTCATATTCTCTAGAAGCTTGTTCTATATGCATAGGGTTCATCTGCTGAATAATAATAATAATAATAATAATAATAATAATAATAATAATAATAATAATAATAATAATAATAATAATAATAATAATAATAATGAAGAAACAAATCAGAAGTTATGTATGGGTACATTTAAAAAAAAAATCTCTACAAAGAGCAAGGGAATCTGTTCCTGGTGAAAACGGGAATCGAACAGATTCCCGAAAGCTCTCTGTAGAAATTTATTTTTAAATATATGTACCCATACATAACTGCGGATTTGTTTCCCCATTTCAAGACTCATGCTACTCTGAGTATTTAATAATAATAATAATAATAATAATAATAATAATAATAATAATAATAA
>NC_089760.1:33740000-33742500 GCF_040412425.1 Macrobrachium rosenbergii
TTCCAACCTTTTAAAGTGAAAGAGTGGCAATACATGGCTGATAAGGATTCTTAATATAGGCTAAGTAGGCTCAATTACGTTTGTATATTGAAAAAAAACCACTTGGAATGAGTTTTTTGTCGACATTAACTTCTACGCCTTTTATATGAATTTGGTTATATTCACTCAAAACACAGGAGGCAAATGTGTTTTGGAAGCGTCCCATTCCGACGCTCTAAAGTTTACAAAGTAATGGGCATCACTGCTTTGACTTTTCTTTTTCCCTAAAGGATTCTCTCTCTCTCTCTCTCTCTCTCTCTCTCTATTTATTCCAATATTTGTACTGAAGGACGATAAATGAAAATACAGTGTGAAATGAATGGACGGAGTGAAGAAAGGAGTTTAAAATGTGAAGTGGAGGAAGAAAATTCGGGGAATGCAAATAAAAACCAATTAGGAGAGTGTGAAAATATCATTAAAAGAAGGGGAACTTTTTTTTTTTAATTATTTCGCTTCCAGCTTCCATCGATCACGCCATTTCACATATCCCTCTCCTTTTCTGCCTCTTTTCCCTCCATTTCATATTTCAGGTCTTCTTCTAGTGAAGTTCCTTTCACCTCACCTTTTCCTTTTATATTTAGTTTTCTGTAAAAGAAAACTATTGTGCCGGCTTTGTCTGTCCGCCCGCACTTTTTTCTGTCCGCCCTCAGATCTTAAAAACTACTGAGGCAAAGGGATGCAAATGGTATACTGATTCTTCCACCCGCCCCCTCAACCTTCATCAAACATACCAAATAGCACCTCTCCACCCTCAGTAGTTTTTATTTTATTTACGGTTAAAGTTAGCCATAATCGTGCTTCTGGCAACGTTATAGGATAGGCCACCACCTGGCCGTGGTTAAAGACTCATGGGTCGCGGGTCGTACAGCATTATACCGAGACCACCGAAAGATAAACCTATTTCCGGTGGCCTTGATTTACCGCTGTAGCGGCTGTACAGAAAACTCGATTGCGCCGAAAAAAACTTCGGCGCAATTTTTTTACTTTTTTTTCCGCCTAAATCTTTATATTCCTTGTTTCTCGATTCGCTACATTTCAGACATGACACTTCTCTTTTTTACTGTGCTCCGTAATCTCGAATTTTTTACCCCCTTTTCGCTCCATCCACTCCATTTCATATTTTGTACTCTTTTTTTATTCTCTTCCACTCACATTTTTGTTTCCTATTTCTTAACTCACTCCTTTCTTTTCACATTACTTTCATTTTCCCTCCTGCAATACATTCCCTTCTCTCCATTTCACATATCTCACTTTTTCGCTTTTCCCATTTCTTTCTTTCTCTCTTTCCTTCCGTCTCATGCCCAGTAACACATGTCATTTCTAATGGACATCCATCCTGAGAAAACCTATGAAGCCTTTAAAGGTTTAACTGCATGTAAACCTGTAAGACGCTCAAAGGTTTATTCTCAAGAAAAACCACACACATTTATCAACTATACGACTGCGTAGATTATTCACACTAAGTCTGGGCAAAGCCATCGGTTAGGCCAAAGACCCAGTATGGAGTGCCACCTCATAGGCAATTCCCCTCACCCTTTCCATACCCTCGTTATACTTTTAATATGTATATGTTGGAAAGCCTTAGCATTGCAAAGGCTTCCAAGGCTACACAGAAGTTAAACACTTTATCTTAAAACTGAAATTAAAACAACTGCAAACGAGAGAGAGAGAGAGAGAGAGAGAGAGAGAGAGAGAGAGAGAGAGAGAGAGAGAGAGAGAGAGAAGGGATATCTGTTATGAAGCAATGTTTTCAAACCTGGTTTGTCAGTCAGTCAGGGCTTCTCAATCTTACAAATCAGTCAGAGTGCAACGACCTCTAATTCACATCGGAATCGATCCCAGGAGCTCTCAATGAAAATCAGACGAACAGAAATGACAGAGAAACGAAGAAAAGGCTTCTTCCCGTTTCAATTACTTCCCATTATTGACAGAAATTAACAAATCTTTCCTCCAACTACTACTAAACGAATCTTGTCGCAATCGTCGATGACGTCATCACCTTCCTTGAGCCATGAAAAACGAACGTTATACTTCGAGATAGCATCAAGTTAGTTTAAGGTTGAAATGGCCGAAAACTAATTTAGTGTTTCACTGATTTTAATGGTGAGCAAGCATCGTAATTATATATAAATAAATAAATAAATGAATAAATAAATAAATATATATGTATATATATACATATATATATAGATAGATAGATTGATAGATAGATAGATATATAATGAATAAATAACTTCAAAGGAAATCAACCATCATACCACAACCGAAACCGCCGGTCCTGGTCGTTTCGGCCGTAAGTCAATTTGGCCGTAACATCTAAAACAACGTAAGAGACGTTATGTTTATGGTATGTACCGTCATTATCTTATGCTTTACGTACATCCCCTAGGGCCTGGTACTAAACACGGCACCCATTTCGCACGTAAACGTGCTTCCGGCCTAAATAACTTACGGCCGAAAC
>NC_089760.1:33745000-33747500 GCF_040412425.1 Macrobrachium rosenbergii
CCTGTGGATTTGTTTCTCCATGTCAAGCCTCATGCTACTATGAGTATTTTTAATAATAATAATAATAATAATAATAATAATAATAATAATAATAATAATAATAATAATAATTATTATTATTATTATTATTATTATTATTATTATTATTATTATTATAAAACCAGTACCTACAGTATCGATGATGACATTTAAAAATGATACTGGCCAGCCTCGATATAATATACTACTTACAGTATAACAATTGCTGAAGCTATAATGCTAAAGATAAAAATGCTTTCTAAACGCCGTTTTCAAGAAACAGATTAATGGCGTAAAGTAATATTTAACTCATTTATGATTCCTTTATTTAGCTCATTTACGATTCCTTAATAAAGAACTGGCAAAAATTCATATTGACCTTTTGTGTTACTTGGTTCGAAATTGCTACTGATCTTACTAATTACCTCGGAATCTGAGCCACTGATTAATTTGCTTCGGGGCGAAATAAGATTTCTTTGCCAAAAATCGTCAATGAGGCATTGCATTAATTTCTGGCTCACCTCGGGATCGAACCCAAGTCTTTCAACTGAAAGGCCAGGGCGCTGCCAATTCAACAACACGAGAAGATTTATATGACTTGTGTGGTTCAGTTGGAAGCGCCCTTGCCTCTCAATTAGAAGACCTGGGTTCGATCCCGGTGTAAATCAGAAGTTTATTTTTATCAAACAACGCCTATGAATGAACACTCCAAGAAATATACAATATCATGAATTACTTAAACATTAGAAGTACATTACAGTCTTCAGCAACTTGACAAATGCTATTGAAATAACAAAAATAAAAAATGTCACATTCCAAAGCCTCTGACCAAGGGATTCAACCATCCTCATCCTGGCACTCTCATGATGAAACACAGCTCTACTTAATCCCTTCGCAAGGGTAGACTGAACGAGCAAATGCCCCAGTCAAGGAGAGCAAATTGTTATTGCAAAGTGGCTGGGGTTGACCAGCCATTGATAAGTCATGTTACATAAGATTATGATCAATTCTCTGGTAGGACGGGGCATTCACTGCGCTTCTGCTCTGCCGCCGAGTTTGCATGGTACGCTTACCCAAACGATTTTCTTCATTTTAAAATCCCTATCAATAATGCACACACACACATACATACACATATATATATATATATATATATATATATATATATATATATATATATATATATATATATATATATAATTTTATTTATTTATATATATATAAATAATATTTTTATAACATCACCTGTAACATTTTTTATTCAACAAAATAACTTTTTATCACATAGAAATACCATTTAATTCAACAACTTCAACTATTCAATGTAATTCATATATATATATATATATATATATATATATATATATATATATATATATATATATATATATATATATATATATATATATATATATACATTCCGCTTTTATGGTAATGAAGCGTGTTAGTTGAATGTGATTGATAAAAATCAAAATTAAGAAAGGCAAGAAGGTTAATCGTGTTTTGACGTGGTTTGATCACTTAAGAAGAAAGGAGAACTACAAAAATGAAAGAGGGGAAAATAAAGGTGTTGCTTCTCAGCCCCTGCCAAAGTGACAGACAGCGCAATACCACATCTGATAAACTTCCTAAACCATGATTGACAAGGACCGGTTTTCAGTATTGAGAAACAAATGGATCGGTTTTCAGTAGTATTATAAAAAAAAAAACTCTGGTTACCAAATGCTAAATGAAATCCACCGAATAATTTTAAATTCTTTGCAAGTATATTTCAATATGACATTTCTATATAATAGAATTGACTGAAAATTTCTCTTTAAAGTCATGAGAATATGATCGAAATATTTCTTGCCAGATATTCCGAGTCAAAAGCCTTCGGAAATCGGGAATTCAAAGAATATTTTCAGCCTCCTGGCTGATTTGTTAACAAACATTTCCCGCTAAAAGTTGGGCGGATACTATTGAATGATTTCAGACCCATTGCAGTTTCGCTCACCGAGATTCCAAGCCAAAAGGAATGAAGAATGCGCCAGAATATTTTATGATCTTATCAATCTTTTGACGAATATTGCTTCGTTCTGTTTCGTTTGGTTTCATTTTATGCATACAATCGTTTTTATATTGGTAACTTTATAATAATAATTTCCATCCTTCAATTTGAGAATCAATATGAATCTGTTAGAAAATCCCATTCAGAATTTACAACTATCGCGAAGTAGTGTATGATGAATTCCTTTAACTAAGTGTCAGGTCAGGCTTATTTAGTTCTTACTCACAAACGTTTTTTTTATCTACTCGAGGAAAGTATTATTTTATAAATGAATCCTGATAATCATCTGTTCTAATTCTCAATTACTACTAATTACAAAAGAACCCTACAGCACACATTTCAAATTATCTGAGATATTTGCGATTTTGGCAAAATTATCACCACCACCGAATAAGTACCATCCGTTTCCCCAGATTTACAAAATAAGACGAG
>NC_089760.1:33752500-33757500 GCF_040412425.1 Macrobrachium rosenbergii
TGTAGGCTGTGCTGACTCATGTTTTGGTTAGCTTCAATCGTGAGGGCATTATTTCTCACTTTTACGACTGTTTTTATGGCTTCAACACGATATACTGCAATGGTTCATGTAAACATCCCGCAGATTGATAACACGATACAACAGCATCTGATCACTGTGTTCTTTTGCTTATTTCTTTCTCCTTCTCTCTTCTCTCTCTCTCTCTCTCTCTCTCTCTCTCTCTCTCTCTTTTCTATGTAATTTCCCTATCTATTATATATATATAATATATATATTATATATATATATATTATATATATATATATAATATATATATTATATATATATTATATATATAAATATATTATATATATAATATATATATACACTATACCCTATGTGAAAAGGGAAACATGATGAATGAGTAGAAATTATAAATATAATATATATATATATATATATATATATATATGTATATGCATATATATATATATTATATATATATATATATTAAATATATTATATATATAATATATATATATATACACTTATACAGAAAAATAAGCATATGTATAATCATTTGTAATTTAGATCACTATATGATTACAATAACTCGTTACAGAATAGCTAAAGAAACACACAATGTAAAAGGTAGAGCTACAGAAACCAAAGACCAAAATTTGAGAGGAATGGTTATGCATCACACCCACCAGTCAACCCAGCTTTAAACGGATACCAGCTTTTGTTGATATCAGGATAAAGGGGGTTGGGGCCAGCAACCTATCCCCATAGACTTTACGAGAAACTAGAAGGCTATAATGGCCATCCTAGAGCAACTAAAAGTAGTGCCTGAGAATTCAGCACACTCATAAACACCACCACGAATGCTCGAATCATTTAGGCAAAAAATAAATCTAAAAAATTACTTCCTACGGCCACTGATTAAACCCCATTGTATCAACCGGCAAATTAGTCGTCAAAAAAGCCATTGTATTAACTCTGATGATAAAAAAACGGCATATAAACAATCTATCACAAAAGTTAGATTAAAATCCACACACACAAAGTTTTAATAACATTGACTCGAGAGGCATCGATTTATTGGGGAGTCCGACGCACATCCGATGCCAGGGAGATGATAATCAGATGAACAATGGCTCTCCCAAGGAAAGATAATAAAAACCGGAAATATTAGTGAGATGTCCCATCAAACCTCCAAAGTCCTGTTGAGGGGGAATGGGTGTGGGGGGGCTGGTTGCCGGCGCGTTTTAAAAATTAGCCAGTTCCAGAGATGAATAGATTATTATTATTATTATTATTATTATTATTATTATTATTATTATTATTATTATTATTATTCAAAATAAGCAAGCCAGGTTAATGGACTATTCAATAAAGTGGAGAGAGAGAGAGAGAGAGAGAGAGAGTTGATTTCTAAGCTTTAAAAAAATTATCACTTCGCAGAAACTAATGGAAAATTCGGTTATTCAAAACGAACATGTTGCCACAAGAAATAAGCAGAATAAAAAAGAATGCTGTGTACCGGTAATATACGAGAGGGTCGTGACGGCAAATCCAGTCCCTAGAGAGACGATGTAACGTCCTGGTGCTCGGACCTAAGTATATTTAGTCTGAATACTTATACAGGGGCCAGTATAGTGAAAAAGGATTAATATACTGAAATATTTAAATATAAATAAAGAAAAATAACAAGAGGTTAAACTTGACGTTTTGTTGGACGTTGACGGCTGATGAACAAATAACTCTAACAAGAACATATCTGACCGCATTCTCAACATTATCATTAATATTATTACCATTAGTATTACTTTCCCTTTCTCGCCTGCCTTCTTAGACCCAGATTTCCAAATTCTCAAAACTAAATCAGATACACATACTTACTATACATATATAATTCTATATATATATACATATATATACTGTACACACACATAAAGAAGCATACCATATCTCTTGTGAGTCACAGCCAGTGCACTGTCCTTATCTAATTTCAACAAAAATATCTAAAAAAACTACAAAACCAAGGCATAAAAAACCTGCCATTTTACTACACCCAATCCCGCAACATTTCTCGGCCACTGAGCCAATCAAAATCAAATCAACAAACACACAAAAAACAATAATTCTGTTAAACTGGTATTTCAGCAAACCAAAACAGCAGGGGTGGGAGATGTAATAGTATTAGTAGTAGTAGTAGTGATAGACGGGTTTTGCCTGTGAAACGGCTCCCACTATCTGGCGCGCGAGACTTCAATTTCACGGTCGAGTCTCGCCCCCTGGTGACGGGAACGGCTGACAAATGCCCACTTGCATCCGATGAAATGGAAAATAAAACGTCACTGGCTATGACTAGCTCGCGTCGAGAGGAGCGGGGAAGGGTTAATGGACTATTCAATAATGCTGGAGAGAGAGAGAGAGAGAGAGAGAGAGAGAGAGAGAGAGAGAGAGAGATTTTCAACAGACAGAAACAGGGATATACAATAATTTATAAAACTAAAAGGCAAATGGAAAGGGAGAATGAGCAAAATTACCACACTGAAAACTTTGGTAAAGAGAGAGAGAGAGAGAGAGAGAGAGAGAGAGAGAGAGAGAGAGAGAGAGAGAGAGAGAGAGAGAGAGAGAAGCAGGGATATATAATAATTTATAAAATTAAAAGGCAAAGGAAAGGAGGGTGAGAGAAATAACGATACTGAAAAATTATATATATATATATATATATATATATATATATATATATATATATATATATATATATATATATATATATATATACAGAGAGAGAGAGAGAAGAAACAATAAAGTCCGAATAGTGATGTAAATGAATATCTGTATTAAGGATTAAAGATAAAATAAAGATCAATATCATAAAACAATGCAGAAAGAAATTAAAAGAGCGAAGTAGAGGAGAAAGACGAAATAAAATCCTTCAACGGATACACGAAAAGTCGCCGAAAGATCGAAGGCATAAATAAACCTGTCAGGGAGAAAATGAGCGTTTGAAATACGAAACCATAACGAAAGGTCAAACCAATAAAATGAGAAGGCTCAAATTAAGGAAAATTAAAGTTACAAATAAGTAGAGTAAAAACATAAAAGACACCAACATCCACTTGAAATAATTTAAAAATATATATCAGTGAAAAAGGTAAGTAGTTACGAGTTAAAACGCAGGTCACTCAGAAACTGAAAATACGGAAAACCGTTCGCGTCATCGAATTAAGGAAATCTTAAAATGATATAATAAAAAGGGCACAAGGCTTAGTATAACAGTATATGAATATACATGCCCCATACTCATATGTAGGCTACACTGTATAACCAAAAAAAAAGGTAAAAAATACGTCGAAGTTTCTCCGGCGCAATCGAGTTTTCTATACAGCGTAGAATCAAGGTCACCGAAAACTTATCTATCTCTTGGTGGTCTCGGTATGATGCTGTATGAACCGCGGCCCCTGAAACTTTAACCACGGCTTGTCCTATATCGTTGCCAGACACATGGTTATGGCTAACTTTAACCTTAAATAAAATAAAAAACTATTGAGGCTAGAGGGCTGCAATTTCGTATGCCCTCTAGCCACGGTAGCTTTTAAGATATGAGGGCGGACAGAAAAAGTGCGGACGGACAGACAAAGCCGGCACAATATTTTTTTTTTTACAGAGAACTAAAAAAGCATTTAAAACTGTGAAGGTTCAGTGGGTAACGCTCACCAATCAAACGCGCAGGAAAAACTTTGGGTCCGTATCCTATATCATCCAGCAAACCCCTGGCTGACCTAAGAAATACCTATTGGTCAGCCGACTGTGGTAGGTAGCAATCATGGAAGAAAAGAGCATGGGGGTAGCAACCTCATCCCAAACATACTGAGAACTGGAGGATTAATACCCTCTAGAGTGACTATCTTGAAACAGGAAAGACTTACAGTGAAACATCACGGCTACATTCATATTTTACTAACCACTGAATCAATAGTGGACCAATTTCCCATACGAAAAACTTTCACAATAATACACTTAATGCACTTACAAGAGAGGTTCATCAGCAGTGTATCAAACCCCCATGTTCACACTACACCATTCATCTCCATCTTGCACGCAGACTCACCCTTCCTGAATATTAAGGTTCTTCTTTTCTTAGATCTTTTTCTCCGCCTCATTCCTTCCGAAGAATTCCGAGTTATACGTCTTTCCACCAACCTATCACCCTCCATTCTTTCCACAAAGCCAAAGCATCTTAAAAGATAATGACCCTTCCTTTCGCCTGCACCCTTTTACCCTTTCACATAAGGATCTCCGCATTTCTCGCCCTTTCAGTTTTTTAAAAGCCAAACATTTTACACAAGAAATTTTTGTTTCATTCGCATTCAACATCCACACTTCACTTCCATAAAAAGAGTAGGTTCGACAAACCATTCACGAATTCCCGCCTTGAATCCACAAACACACACACGCACACACATTTTCTTTTTTACACACCCTCTGTTACATTCCTAACTTCAGCCATTTGTGATTCCACAATTATATTACTTTCCAAATACCTTTACGAATGGACCAGTTCCACTCTTCCACCATTATCACTAACACATTGATTCCTTCCTCTTACCGGTTTCCATTCACCTTGGTAACCTTAATCTTGCCAACGCTTACTTTCACCTTCTCCCTCTTGCCAACAATTCCAATATCTTTTCTTAGATTCTACAGCTCCCCTCACCATCTCTAATCAGTACTGTGCCATCTGCAAACACCAAGTACCCCGCACTCCGTTCATGACTCATTTTTTTATTGCACAACATAAAACCGACATAAAATCTCCTCCCTCTTGACTTCTCACATCACTGCAGCCATAAAGATGTCACTTCAAAACCTCGTCACAAACCCATTATTACACTAAACCAGTCACTCTCTAGTCTATATATTTGATCACTTACTTCACTTCCACCATAAAAAAAACTTTCAAGCACTATCAAAACTAATCTCCTATGCTATGCATGCTCACCACCTTT
>NC_089760.1:33760000-33772500 GCF_040412425.1 Macrobrachium rosenbergii
TATATATATATATATATATATATATATATATGTATGTGAGTCATGTATGTTTATATTTATATATATATATATATATATATATATATATATATATATATATATATATATATATATATATATATATATGTGTATATATATATATATACTGTATATACAAAATATTGTTCAAGTTTAACCTAACACCTCAAACTACAGAAACATTTGGGGGAGAGAAAAGAGTGAGTTTAGTGCAAAACGACTCCAACTATAAACAAAAATTAAGCCGGGCAAAATGCAAAAAAATAAATTTAGAAAAATGTAAACAAATAATCGAATTCAGTGCCCCGATCGCTGCCAACCAATGACTCCTTACAGTAGGGGGCCAGTGGGTACAGGGATTATGTATCGAGGGGTAGCGCGCACGTTATTCGGGGGATTATGGGTCTCGGGTAGGGGCCAAGACCAAGAATCCCAGAACACCCTCGCCAAAATAACATTCCGCAAAATACGACTCCCGTGCAAATCACACACCTGTTAAAGTTGGCGAATGTTGACGACGGATATGAAGTACTGTACAACACCGGCCATTTACAAAGGACTTTTTTCAAACGACTTCTTGTAAGGACAACTTGGGTTTATACCGAAGGTGATGATAAGAGGAAAATGAAAACAAAAACGAAAAGATGTAAGGGAAAGCCACTATACTGAGGACAGACATTCACACACCTGTTCGAGTTGGCGAATGTTGACGACGAGTATGAAGTACTGTGCAACACCGGCCATTTACAAAGCACCTTTTTGAACGACTTCAATTAAGGGCAACTTAGGTTTATACTCAAGGTGACAATAAGAGGAAAATGGAAACTTGGGTATTTTGAAGATGATAATAATTGAATTGAATTGAATACAAAATTTAGGCCAGAGGCCAATCACTGGGACCTATTGAAGTCATTCAGCGCCGAAAGAGAAATTGACAGTCAAATGAAAGGTGTAACAGGAGGAAAACTCGCAGTTGCACAAAGAAACAATTGTTAGGAGAGACGAAAGCAAGATGGAAGAAAGAGAATATGAAAGGAGGTACAGTAAAATGAACGAAAGGGGTTGCAGCTAGGGGTCGAAGGCACGCTGCAAGGAACCTCAAGTAATGCCTACAGTGCACCGCATGAGGTGCACTAACGGCACTAACCCCCTACGAGGGAAGACGATAATCAAGAGGAAAATGAAAACAGGTAAAAACTAAAAGATTGTAAGGGGAAAGCCACTATACTGGGGACAAACATTCTCAACCGAGTCCCGACCGTGTACCTACGTCTACGATTGTAAACAGCAAGAATGCGCAGATTTCAGTTAACAAACAGCAGTAATACAAAACTCTTTATTCAGTAATGTTAAATATAAAATTACCGACAACTTGATCTCGGAGCCACATACAAAAACAGATTGCATTTACAATCCATACAAAAACATACAAGATGATGCTGGTAGTAAACAATAAAATAATGATTGTATTGATAACACCGAAACATAATTTACAAACAACAGCGAATTCAAAAAGATTCATTGTGAAAATATTGGTAAAGCCAAAAAAAAAAAGGAGGGAGAGATAAGTTTAAATTCGATCTAGAAAGTTAATAAAGGCGATGAACGAAAGCATATAAAGAAAAGACAACCGAATTTTGATCAAAGCTTTGCAAGTTGGTATAGGAAAAAACAAAAATGTACAAACGAAAATAACTGTCTATTACGATATAACACACACACACACACACACACACACACACATTGTGTGTTGATATATATACTCAGAAGGGATATATATATATATATATATATATATATATATATATAACGCCCTATATATATATATATATATATATATATATATATAATGAAATGTTGTCTATTGGGTCAGAGTACAGAGAGAGAGGAGAGGCCCAGAGAGAGATCCCGAGAGAAATTTATTTCTGAGAGAGAGAGAGGCAAATGCCATGAAGGAAAAAACTTCGTGGTAGCAGTTAGCTTGCCCAGGTAACCATTCCGTTGTTTCAATTGCCCTTCGTGGCATTTACCTTTTTTTTTGTGTGTTGATGTTTCTATCTTATTCACCCAGAAGGGATAATTTTAATGAAATGTTGTTATTGTCATCCCATATCTTTGTATGGCCCAGTGGTAACGCCTTGCTTTCCACCTGAGAGACCTGAATCAGATATACATACATACATATACATATATATATCCTGACGTTATATATTTATATATATATATAATATATATACTGTATATATATATATATATATATATATATATATATATATATATATATATATATATATATATATATCTTTGAAACTTTTTAAAAATTATCTTCAATTTCTCACAGCCTTTACCAGCTACCATCCCCTCGTCTCTTCGTCATTTCTAACAGCTCTGTAAAACCCGTATCTACAGAAACACCATCAGTTAATACTGAAATTCCGACTTTTGTAAGGCAACGATAACAAGAGACAGAGAGCCCAAACTATGCAAGATAATACAGAGAGAGAAAAATATATAAATGCTTAAGGAAATAATAACGAATTACTGTAAAGTGAATTGAATATAGAATTTAAGACAAAGGCCAAGCAATGGGACCAATGAGGTCATTCAACGCTGAAACGGAAATTGACAGTAAAAGGTTTGAAAGGTGTATCAGGAGGAAAACCTCAATTGTTAGGAGAGGCTGGAAAGTAAGATGGAAAAAAGAATATGAAAGGAGGTACAGTAAAAGGAACGAAAAGGGTTGCAACTAGGGGCCGAAGGCACGCTGTAAAGAACCTTAGGTAATGCCTACAGTGCCCCGCACGAGGTGCACTGACGGCACTAGCCCCCTAAGGGAAAGGAAATAAAAGACAGTACTAACTACACAATCACCCTCAGTTTCAAACAAAAACCAGGCACGCAGTATCATTTACTCTTTTTGAACGAAAGGCACTCGCTCGCTGCAAAAAATAATAAATAAAAAACAAATATTTGCTGTAAAAATATACGTGCCTCGGTAAAATTTCATATGGGGCTGAATATACGTCAGTTTTTATGCTTCTATTTCTCCATTTAGTCTGCCACACAGGTTTCGCCATATGCAGTGTATATATATATATATATATATATATATATATATATATATATATATATATATATATATATATATATATATATATATATTAAATATATTGCTATGATCGAAAGAACTAAAACCTTCCGAAGCCACCTTGCCCAAGGATATATATATATATATATATATATATATATATATATATATATATATATATATATATATATATATATATATATATATATATATATATATATATATATATATATATATATATATATATATATATATATATACATAAAAAATTTCATTTATGAGGTTGCTAGTCCAAATCAGTAATTCAACCTGGCAAAGACCCACTACAGCTGATTGGCTACGAAGTACATCATTCACTTTTTTGTTAACGGAGGCACGACAGGATTTGACGGAACATGTCTAAAGCGTTCCCGTTAAATTCTTTTCAGTTTCTTTGTTTTTCAATAATAAACGAAAACCTAAGTTTTAAATAATGACTGCCTTTACATTTCAATTCCTTCAAATTTTGTGATCTCAGAGACAGGGCGAGCTTAGCAAGTTCTATTATCCCTTACGAATTATGTATTAGATGATCATTTGGCTGCAGTGGATCGCGTCAGCGGATGAAGAGGGAGAGGAAAGGAGAGAAAAATAATAAAACAGAAGGGAACAGTCACTTCTCCACAAAGTTATGCGTCATAATTAAAAGAGGGAAAGGTCTCGACGACGTAATCTGCACCCTACCAGAGTGGAAACATTCTTCTCTCTCTCTCTCTCTCTCTCTCTCTTTGTCATACCAACTGAATCGTGGTTTATACTTTCATCTTTTCTTCCTTGTGTCACTATAGAATAAAAAAAAAAACTAAAAGATTATTGAGGTAATCGGTTTAATTATTAGTATTACTTGAATCATTCCAAGTAATTGCCAAAATTTATATCTTAAATACTGCTATTATTAGATTATTACAAACCGCAATGCTTGTCTTGTAGTTTTTTTTTTTTTTTTACTGACAGTGGGAGCTACTTCCTGTATCTCTAACTATTATGATTATGATTATTCTTACGAGATTCGTGATCTCGTGAAAAACTCTCATCTAATAAAAATCCACAATTATATAGAAAATGTATTAATAAGTAAAAGATAAAACAAAGGTTTTCGAACACCTAAACGGTGTTCATCTTCAGTGTTTATATTCATAAACGCTGAGGAAGAACAATGGTTCAGGTGTGGCAAACTCCTTGTTTTATCTTTTACATACTAATACATTTTACTATATAACTGTCGATTTTTATTATTGATAATGAAAAAGATGACCATTAGGTGATATTGTGTATCAATTTACTTTTGTCGTTGGCACATATGTCGTCTTCTTCTTCTTCTTCTTCTTTTTATTATTATTATTATTATTATCATCATCATCCAGCGTACTCATGTCGCGAAATTCCACGAAATTCTTCCATTCAGAAGACGAGATTTCACTCTCTCAACCGAAAGGGCAAATTTTTAACCCCCGCCTTTTTCACCCATCCTCTTCTCTCTCATGGCTCAAGATATATATATATATATATATATATATATATATATATATATATATATATATATATATATATATATATATATATATATATATATATATATATATATATATATATATATATATATATATATATATATATATATATATATATATATATATATATATATATATATATATATATATATATATGTATATATATTTTTGTCCTTCCAGGAACTCGTTGTAATTCTGAAGCGGAGAAAATGAATCTCAAACAGCTGCTTTCGTGTGGTTCTCAACATTTTTCCATTACGAATATCTCGCTGAATTTTCCCTTCTTTCTTTCCATCTTCCTCTAACTACCTTTTTTGTTTATTTAATTTTCTAATTTCGAATATTTTTATTTTTTTTTTTTACTTTCGGTTCAATTCCATTTTCTTAATCAGTTTTCTCTTGAAACTAATCACTTTTATATATCGTTTTCTTAATCTATTTTTATCCAATTTCTTTCCTCATTTCTACCTTCAGTTCAATTCCATTTCCTAATTCCTGTCTCTCTCAAACTAATTATTTTTATTTAAAAGTTTACTTCACTTGTACCCGTTCTTATCTTTAACTTTTCTTTATTCCTTTTTTTTCATAACTCTCCTCTTTCGTTTTCTCAAACTGCTACAGACTTTTACTAACTACAGACGGATCGTGATTCTCGTCACGAATGGCTGAAATCTTTCTTTTGTTAATGGCATAGGCCTAATAGCCTCTAACTCGATAGCCGCCCTTCAATCAGCAGCTCTTTTATTCGCATTTTTACATTTTTTATTATTATTTTATTCATTTTTTATTATAATTTTATTTATATTTGTTATTTATTCATATTTTTTTATTACAATCATTTCAATTTCATTATCTGATATCATAAGAAGCGATATAGCTTAATGTCGAAAAGTTCACTCATACTTTCTGTATTCTCTGGATTCTTTCTGTCACACTGCCGCTAATAACATACTCCTAAAGTCTGCTGCAGGTTTCCGAGGTTGCTGCTCTCATCTGACATTCACTGACTGCCAGCCACATACATACTGAAGAAAGTAAATTATGCTTATCTTCCTCTATAAACTGAATATGTAATGTTATGTAATATTTTGTAATACCATAATATACGATACAATAATGTTATCAGACATTAGGCTTCGATTTATAAACACATTTACGTTATATATTACAAAACTAAAAACACGAAATTCAAAGAGTAAAATAACACACCAAAATCATCAACAGGCATCCAAATGAAAGGATAAATTAAATAATTAAAAAAAAAAAAAAAAAATATATATATATATATATATATATATATATATATATATATATATATATATATATATATATTAATGTTTATATTATATTAATTTATGTTTATTTATTTTGTAATTTCTTATTCTCACCTGTTTTCTTCTGTGCTCAATTATATATATAATATATATATATATATATATATATATATATATATATATATATATATATATATATATATATATATATATATATATATATATATGTGTGTGTGTGTGTGTGTGTGTGTGTATGTATGTGTGTGTATTATATGTAAAATATATATATAAACAAAAACATGAGGAAGCAGCAAATACAAACACATATACAGAAAAATTAAAATTAAAATTTTCAGCAATGCGAGAAAACTGCGCCTGACCCGGAATTCCTGGACCGAGGAAATTCCGGAAGCGAATTTTCGAAAGCATGTGACCTGAATACAATGATGAGAACGACCTTCAACGCCGCGAAAACTATTAGATGCAAGGCTTTTTTTTTTTTTTTTTTGTTCCTGACTCGCTGCCTTTTGAATTCTTTAATGAATCAAAACAGCGGAGACTATAAATATCTGCAGAACTCTGAACATTGTATAAATACAATATATATATATATATATATATATATATATATATATATATATATATATATATATATATATATATATATATACTGACTTAAAAGATAGGCTATAATGCTAGTGTTAAACTTTTTTGCTCTGACTCGACTGCCTTTTGAATTCTTTAATGAATCAAAACAGCTGAGACTATAAATATCTGCAGAACTCTGAACATTGTATAAATACAAAATATATATATATATATATATATATATATATATATATATATATATATATATATATATATATATATATATATATATACTGACTTAAAAGATAGGCTATAATGCTAGTGTTAAACTTTTTTTGCCCCTGACTCGCTGCCTTTTGAATTCTTTAATGAATCAAAACAGCTGAGACTATAAATATCTGCAGAACTCTGAACATTGTATAAATACAATATATATATATATATATATATATATATATATATATATATATATATATATATATATATATATATATATATATATATATACTGACTTAAAAGATAGGCTATAATGCTAGTGTTAAACTTTTTTTGCCCCTGACTCATGCCTTTTGAATTCTTTAATGAATCAAAACAGCTGAGACTATAAATATCTGCAGAACTCTGAACATTGTATAAATACAATATATATATATATATATATATATATATATATATATATATATATATATATATATATATATATATATACTGACTTAAAAGATAGGCTATAATGCTAGTGTTAAACTTTTTGCCCTGGCTCGCTGCCTTTTGAATTCTTTAATGAATCAAAACAGCTGAGACTATACATATCTGCAGAACTCTGAACATTGTATAAATACAATATATATATATATATATATATATATATATATATATATATATATATATATATATATATATATATATATACATATATACTGACTTAAAAGATAGGCTATAATGCTGGTGTTAAACCCCATGCGTGTTCATCTTTGCTGTCTAACTTGTACTGTCATTTATTTTGCTGACTCACAGCATTTTGAATTCTTCAATGAATCAAACAACAGAGACTATACGTATCTGCATAAATCTCACATTTTATAATAAAACATGTACCGATTTCCAACAAACGCTGTCATATTGTTAAAACACAATGAGTATTTATCTTCGAAGTCCAACTTACAATCTTGTTTAAATAAGTACATATTAATGTTTGTTGATTATATATACTGATGATTTGTCTTTTTTCCTATTGTTTTTATTTTGCAAATGTATTCTGAACATTCATTTTATGGAAGGTTACTCTACTAATTAATGTTCTTTACGTCCCTACGAGTCTTTCTTATTTAATAATAATAATAATAATAATAATAATAATAATAATAATAATAATAATAATAATAATAATAACCAACTGTAACAGCAAAATAAAGAATTTATGCTGTAAGAAATAAGCTGTTTATATCTATCGAAATACGAACATTGACCAATTATTGTCCAATACTGACGTGTAGGAAAAGCGAATTATAAGGAAAATTGAGATAACTCGGTGTAAAATCAGTTCGCATAACGCAGCCATTTTATTCAACAAAACATGCCTCAAAGAGCGTCGTCTTCTTCTTCTTCTTCTTCCTCCTCCTCCTCCTCCTCCTAATAATAATAATAATAATAATAATAATAATAATAATAATAATAATAATAATAATAATAACAACGGGAGTAAATATATTATCACTCTTCGCGATTCTTTCTCCGCATTAATCTGAACTTTATAACAGAAAAGGTGGAGGCAGGTCAGAACCCTTATCCTATAAAGCTTTTATCCTAATACAGTAATCCTAATTTCATTAAAAGCGTACGGGGCTATTATCCTACGAGCCGTAAATTTATAGTAATTAATTAATTCCATTTAATCCAAGAAGTAGGGTAATTTTACCTTTTTTTAGTATACCATAGTAACCACACTTTTATCTTAAGGCATCTCATTTATGAAGATCTTTTGTTTTTTAAGTTTTCTGTAAAACAAAACTATTGATATAGCTTTTTCTGTCCGCACTTTTTGCTGTCGGCACTTTTTCTGTCCGCACTTTTTTCTGTAAGGACTTTTTTCTCTCAGCACTTTTTCTGTCCGTCCTCAGATCTTAAAAATTACTGAGGCTAAAGGGTTGCAAATTAGTATGTTGACCATCCACCCTCCAATCACCAAACATACCAAATTGCAGCCCTCATAGCCTCAGTGATTTTTATTTCATTTAAGGTTAAAACTGGCCATAATCGTGCTTCTGGCAACGATATAGGATAGGCCACCACCGGCCCGTGGTTAAAGTTTCATGGGCCGCGGCTCATACAGCATTACACAGAGACCACCGAAAGACAGATCTATTTTCGGTAGCCTTCATTATACGCTGTAGTGGCTGTACAGAAAACTCGATTGCGCCGAAGAAACTTAGGCGCATTTTTTGTTTCCTTAACTTCTCATTGCCATACCTTACTTAGGATTTCCCTTGTACGTCTTATTTTCCTTTCCATTTATACTAGGAACCACTCTTTCTACCATAATTATCGAATATATATATTATATATATATATATATATATATATATATATATATATATATATATATATATATATATATATATATATATATATATATATATATATATATATATATATATATATATATATATATATATATATATATATATATATATCTCTTTCCCTTTGTGGTGGGACAATTTCTCTGTTTTCCCTTATCTTTCTACCCCCGCTGTTCCATTTGGCTTTACCCTAATAGCTTAATATATTTCCCAAAATTATCATCACCCTTCAATTACTACTAAGCTTTCACATTCCCTGCCCTATACTTATTTTTCCTCTCTCTCTCTCTCTCTCTCTCTCTCTCTCTCTCTCTCTCTCTCTCTCAGTTTTCTTTCTTTCTCTTAATTTATTAACCTTAAGGAGGAAAACGGAAGCTAATTTTTACCTTGAGAAAATACCATTCATTTTGTCACATTTTCTAAATAAACTAACAAACTAAAATGAATAAATATTGACGAGACATAACAACAAAAGATAAAAAGAAACTAGATTTCTAAACGTGGAAAAAAGAAACAAATATTTCAAATAAGAAACGACAAAACATTAGCCCACATACAGTACATCACCGCTGACACAACAAGACTTGTCTAATTTATGTCCTCAAGTGTGAAACTGTGGAGCGTCCTTCCTTGCAGTTTTACCCCCACCAACCCTCACGAGCATAAATAAGGCTGTAATACTAATTTAAAGGCCCATGTACAACCGCCTTAGCCGTGCTATTGTACACTGCAGCTGGTGTATATTTATGTTCGTTGATTTATCTTTATTTTCCCTCGATTTAGTTGTTCTGTGCTTTGTTTTGCTTTCACTTTTTTATCACAGTTGCACAATGATCTGCTCATTCAGAAGCCGCATATAAATAAAACCGAAACTGATGCCATGTTTCATTTATATTTATTTACGAATGAGAGGCAAAATATTTGACAGATAATTGTCAATCATGCTTGATAATACCAGCAATATCATCAAGAAACGATTCTTACGATGCTGGCAACACAAATACTCATATATATATTATATAATATATATATATATATATATATATATATATATATATATATATATATATATATATATATATATATATATATATATATATATATATATATATATATATATATATATATATATATATATATGTGTGTGTGTGTGCATGTATACAAACATTTATATATATATATATATATATATATATATATATATATATATATATATAGATTAGTGTGAGGAGTCAGGAGTCAATCCATACTTAAAATCATCAATGAAGGGCAGAGGACACACAGATATACAAGCTGACTTTATTCCAACGTTTCGTAATTATCGGATTAATTACATCATCAGGGCTGTTAAAATATGAAAATAAAATTCTTTGTAAAATCATAAAAGCTAGAAATAAAGGCTAAAAGTTATTCATACAAAATTTTCACAAATGTACACAAACGTTAAAATTAGAGAACAAAAGTTTTAAAAATCATTACATTAAAATGAAGGTAACTGAATATACAGTAAACTAAAATTGAAAACCATCTGTGAAAGGGGTTACAGAACAAAAAGATTAAGGACCGACCTAGAGGAGTGACAGCTTTAAACTAAACATAAACATAAATAGTCAGGATAAATATAGAGGAGAGGAGGACGTGTGAGTGTTTAACGACGGAACAAGTTGTTTGATGAAAAGTGATTCCAGGATAACAAGGTCTTGAGGGTTGGTGGTATGGCCTAAAATGTTTAAGTCTTTATTATCAATGTGTTTTACAAATTTTTGAGTGATTTCTGATGTTGGAATGTTCTGGGTTTGAAATTCTGCTACCTGTGTAATGGAAGCTTACGCCACGATGAGAATCGATTCGCACCTTAAAGGAGTCTACTGGTGGATCCACATAGGTCCCTGTTTGACATTCAGGGCAAGTATATTTATAAATGACACCAGATGACATATAAGGTGATAACCGATCTTTGGTTTTAAAGAGTGAACCAATGGTGAAAGGGTTCTTAGGGATTAAAGTGACATCAATGGCATACAAATGATCCTGAATAATTTGAGTGAACTTTTTGTGGAACTTGGGGTCATGAGTAAATGGAAAGCTTGCGTAAAATTTCATTTTTTGGACGGTTAAAACTGCTGGTTTTGTAATGAAATGTTTGTTAAGTAATTTATGTAATTTCCTATACACCAGCTTTGCAGGAAACAGTTATTATTAAAAAGTCAATTAAAAAGAAATTTCCTTATGAAAAAGGCTCCAGTTCGACGTAAGGACGAGTGCCCTGTGGAGAAGGGTAGAAACAGAGTTGGATTTAAAATTATCGAAGCAAGAGCTATAAAAGTTGGTACCAAGTCCAGTAAAAGTCTTCTTTCTAAAAACCGTGGTATTAAAACTGTCGTGTTCTCTAAAAACTAGAACGTCCAGGAATGGTAGACGGTCGTTCGCCTCTTTCTCGATAGTAAACGTTATGCTCGAGTGTATAGTATTGGCATATTCGACGAAGAGGTCAGCTTCGTATTCACTTTTTAAAGAGGCCGAACGTATCGTCAACAAACCTGGAATAAAAAAGGGGTAGAACCTTAATGGGCAATTATCAAGCATGCGCTCCTCCAGGGAGCACATAAAGATATTAGCAAATGTGGGGGCCAAGAGGGGAACCCATGGCCATGCCCTCTACTTGTTTGAATAATTTACCATTAAAAATAAATGCAGTGTCCAGCACTGCGAGTTCAAGTAAAGCTTTAAAATTCATTGCGATTAAAATTATTAAAAGTAGAATCAGGAACAGGAAACAGCTTGTTAAGAATTAATTCAATAGTTTCTCCAACAGGGATATTAGTAAATAATGACTCGACGTCGAGACTGGCCATGAATAAATCTGAATCTTGTCTAAGAATGGTTTCTTTAAATTGAAAGGAGTTATTCAATGAATACTTATTCTTAGTTAGATGCTCAAGCATGGGTACAAGGAATTTGGCTAATTTATAATTTGGTGTTTTGAACGAGGCAAGGATAGGTCTAAGGGGGATGTCAGGTTTGTGAATTTTCGGTAGGCCGTAAAGGATACCATAAGATGAGCCAGTGGAAAAAGATCTTGGTAAATGGTTTCATTAATGACATTGTCCTTCTTAAGAGACCTTAGAAAACGGTTGATTTTGTCTTCAATTTTAAAAAATATTATAGTAGTCAGGCGTCCCAATGGGTTCAAATTTTGTTCTATCGTTTAAAATACTTTCCATTTTGATGTGTACTCACATTTATTGAGGATCACTGTACCTTTACCTTTATCAGGTCGGGTGAGAATGATGTCTTCGTTTTTGCCAATTGTTTTCATGATGTCAAAATCTTCCTTTCGGAAAAAGGGGTCCATCTAGTTTTGAGATTTCGAAAGGTGCTGTGAGAAAGTTCGTACAGTCTTTTT
>NC_089760.1:33777500-33790000 GCF_040412425.1 Macrobrachium rosenbergii
AGTTTGTATATAGTTTCATACAAATTTATATATATATATATATAATATACATACATATATATACATATATATATATATATATATATATATACTTATGTACATTATATATAATAGATATAGATATATAACATACATGTACATTATATATAATACATATAGATATATAACATACATACACACACACACACACATATATATATATATATATATATATAGAGAGAGAGAGAGAGAGAGAGAGAGAGAGAGAGAGAGAGAGAGAGAGAGAGAGAGAGAGAGAGAGAGAGAGATTCCAAATCAAACATGAAGTCACTGCTAAATGACTTCCTCTACATAAAGTCTTAGACTGGATCTATCACAGATAAGCGCAATTAACTAAAATTGGCATTGAGAAAACTAGCAGGACACTGTGTGTGAGAGAGAGAGAGAGAGAGAGAGAGAGAGAGAGAGAGAGAGAGAGAGAGAGAGAGAGAGAGAGAGAGAGTTCTAAGTCACCCCAGAACTTGCCTTCCTCTCTCCTCTTGGCCTCTATCAGAATATGAACAAATTAGCAACGCTAACTGCTTCTTGACCAGACTCTCATAAATCACAAATCTCAAACTACATCTACCTCATAATTCTAGAATTAAGTGAGCCAGGACTTCACACAGACGGAATAAGGATATTAAATAGACCAAGGAACCACAGAGCTTGCAAACCACCGTTGGAAGGTAAATCATTATGATGATTATCAGTGCCTTTAAAAAACAAACATATATTAAAGACACTCATAATTATTAGAATGATCTACCTTATTTTAGTGGAATGTATGTTTACATGTATAAATATGAATATAAATATATATATATATATATATATATATATATATATATATATATATATATATATATATATATGTGTGTGTGTGTGTGTGTGTGTGTGTGTCAAGGTTTTCTCATTTCAAGGGCTATTTTAATTGTATACACTTCTACTCACTCTTATTTAACCGACTGACTACGAAGAGCTTTCTGTATATAGCAGAAATTGAGACCACGAGTATGCTTCCTATGAACAGCCAGGATGACGTCATGAATACGGAAGCCACGCCTACTTCATCAAACCTTTCCATTCCATGACGCCAGAAATGTTCAAATGTTCATGACATCGAAAGAGGAAAGTGGAATTAAATCTATGAAACTTCTCTGGTTCATGACGTCAGAGAAACCAAGCAGCATTCAGTCAATGACATTTGTTGCATCATTTGAATAAAATCGGACCTATAAAACATAAATGACTCAAAAGGGCGAACTTGCTTTATGACGTCACCGGAGGAATTTTAATTTTTTTATGGCGTCACCGGAAGAATTTTTATTTTTTTTATGGCGTCACCGGAGGGATTTTAATTTTTTTTTTTTTTTTACTGTTCTCGCGAGTCTCCCCACTCATGACGTCACCACAAGAAGTTTTCCCTGAATTTCCGAGAGAAGTCTCCCCGTCCGTGACGTCACAAAGGAAAAGTTGCATCGAACCAAGATTCGATTTGAACTCTGAAAAGGAGGACACCCGAAAGCGCTGACTGAGGGGATGGATAATGGATCAAGAGGATCAGATGGATTCCACCACAGAAACTTGTCTTCTTACTTCTCCATTGCCTTTTTCTTATCGTCTTGTTGTGGCTGGAAGCTATGACGTCATCGCTAGTGTCAATGCACTTTACTGTGCTGCACATTGCCTTTCATTGCAATGATAAGGATGCACTGTACACATGCTTATGTATGATATGTCAGAGGTATGTCAGAATTAAATCTTAGGTCAAAGGTCAGAGGTAAACCTTAGGTCAAAGGTCAGAGGTAAACCTTAAGGTCAAAGGAATTATATCTTTCATCATAGAAATTGGAAGGACTGTATTAATCTAAAGGAAATATTATTATTATTATTATTATTATTATTATTATTATTATTATTATTATTATTATTATTATTATCGGTACTGTTACTAGATCAAGAAAAGGGAAATTCTATATCAAGAGAGAGCAAGAGTGTATTTAATTTTTCTTCAGTCTTTCCATTCACTCAGAAGAGTCTAATTTATTCCACCTAATCTCGTACAAAATCGCACATGGATTTCATCTTCGGATTGTCCCCAGTAATACAATAGAGAATTGCCATTCACATACCAAATATCCATATCTTTAATAGAAGGAGAGACGGTTTCCGAGGAGACAAATTATCAACTCCAAGTCAATTTCTCCCAAATTTATCACCTAGAGACGATCCCTCAAGTAATTTATCAGTAAAATCAATTTACCTGCAAAATTTCTCACAAATTCTGTTCACCCGTCCTTAAGAGATCCTCTATAACCAACTCACACACAAACACACACACACGTACACAAACACCAATAAAAACACGAATTCTCCCAACCCCTCACAGCAGGGCTAAAATGAAAAGGCAACAAGGAAAAAAAAACATTAAAACAACAACCGCCCTTCCTGAGACGGGTCACCTAAGACTACGGGGCCCCTTCAATATTTCCGACCCACGAGGCAGGCAGGCAGGCAGGCACCTGGCCGAGTATGAGCAGCGATTTAAATATTAAAAGCTTTTTTAGCTCCCTGTTGTATATATATAGATATAGAGCCCCGAGTCGCCCTTTTTTTTTTTTTTTTTTTTTAAACCGTTCCCCTCTCTCTTGCCTTGCCTCAACACTTGGCAGACACCAGCGGCTCCTCATAAATCTCGGGGCGCCCATTCGTCAACATCTCGGGGTGTAATATTCCTTGTTTATTATCTGCTTTGTCGTCTTTTACAGAGTCTACGGATGGAAACGTGGGGGATGTGGAACGCGAGATGAGAAGCAACTGACAGACGGGAGGAGAAAAATACTGACACTTATGGAGGATGATATAAGAGGGAAAACGGTGAAATATCGAACAGACGAGAACAGCTAACTTTTTTCCAACTGGATAGCAATCTGATCAGAAGTTTTATTAAACTCTCTCTCTCTCTATCTCTCTCCCTCCTATGTGTGTGTGTGTGTGTGTGCACGCAAGCGCTCGCGTGTACATGTATGGTGTGCACGATCTGAGATGAAACACGATGTTAATACCTGACAATTAAGATTATATTTAATGTTTTCTACGTCCAAGAATCACAAACTTCGAAGTGGGTCTGAAAGGTTAATCTACTCTCGAGTTTTGACGAGAAGACAGAAAAGCAGATGAACAGACAGGTGAACAAACATTCATACAAGCGCAAACATACATGGAAACGAAAATATATATTTATACAAATAACGTTTGATTAGCAAACAGTAATCCTGATTCCCTAGCTAAGAAAAACAAACACGCTCACTACGGCGTAGATAAAAACCAATATACAATTGGAGTTGACAAAGAACTATATAGTACGACAAATATTCATATTTCTTCCCAGTTGTGGATCACAGTCATATGCTGAAAATACATGAATGTTACATATCACAAACATTTACTGTAAATACATGAACGTTATTTGCCGAAGGCGGGAAGGATACATGCATAATGTCAGTCCTACCAGGACTTAATAAGGAGGCTTGCATTGCAAATTAACAACTGGGTTCTATATTTCTATATGTCTCTTCAATTTGAATATCAGTAATATTATACTGAACTCATAATTTATGGGTAGGTAAAGGTGAAAGGACTCTTACAGCAAGTAGAAGGTCATGTTTAAAGCAATGATTATATTGGACATCAAACTCCGTACAAGATGAATCACAAGTTATGTCGAAACCTAAGGATCTGATAGCAACTTTTGACTAAAAACACCTCGTGTTATTCTCATTTTACAAAATCTTCGACTGTCTCCACTATATCAGTACTTTCATTATTGCATCCCGTCGCAGGGGGAACGGGGGTAAGAGGGGGTGGGATACAAGGCTACTGTTTGCCTTACGCGAAACACTGTAGGCGATACTGTATGTTCTTTGAAGCATTCCTTTACCCTACAAGTTTTTGGCTTTCTGTAAATCTAACATTCAATATTTTCCTTTGGTCCTTAAACCGCTTAAATTTAAGGTGTCCCGCTTCTTAAACTTGAAACTTGACTTCGAGTGAGTCCAGTGAATCAAGAAATGAAACTCAATGGTTTCACCAAAAACATATCTAAAACTGATAACAATAATGATATTTATAATACAAAAACTATTCTAAAACTAATAACAATGATATTTATATTACAAAAACTAATCTAAAATGAATAACAAATGGTATTTATAATACAAAACTAATCTAAAACTAATAACAATAATGACATTTATAATACAAAAATAATCTACAGCTAATGACAATAATGGTATTTATAATGAAAAACTAATATAAAACTAATAACAATAATGGTATTTATAACACAAAAACTAATCTGAAACTAATAACAAAAATTATATTTATAGTACAAAAGCTAATCTAAAACTAATAACAATAATGATATCTATAATACAAAAACTAATCTAAAACCAATAACAATAATATTTATAAGACAAAAAATAATCTAAAACCAATAACAATAATGATATTATAATACAAAAACTAATCTACAACTAATACCAATAATGATACTTATAATACAAAAACTAATCAAAAACTAATAACAATAATGATATTTATGATACAAAAACTAATCTAAAAATAACAACAATGAGATTTATAACACAAAACCTAATCTACAACCAATAACAATAATGATGTTTATGATACAAAAACTAATCTAAAAATAACAACAATGAGATTTATAACACAAAACTAATCTACAACCAATAACAATAATAATATTTATGATACAAAAATTAATCTAAAAATAATAACAATAATGAGATTTATAACACAAAAACTAATCTACAACCAATAACAATAATGATATTTATAATACAAAAACTAATCTACAACTAATAACAATAATGATATTTATAAAACAAAAACTAATCTCAAACTAATAACAATAATGATATTTATGATACAAAACCTAATCTAAAAATAATAACAACAATGAGATTTATAACACAAAAACTAATCTACGACCAATAACAATAATGATATTTATAATACAAAAACTAATCTAAAACTAAAAACAATAAAGATATTTATAACACTACAACACCATTCTTCGTCTCTTATTTTCATTTAGGGAAGTCCCGTCTTACTAACTTCCTACATCTTCCTTTTTCTAGTCAAATCGTCCTACTGAAGCATAGCAAGTCCCACCCTTCCAATAATTACCACAGCTTCTGTGAACAGCCATCTGTTCCTTTTGAGTGACATTACGTGAGCGGGGTTTGACCCCGTCGACTGTGGTGGAGTGGCCAGGGGGAATTTGCCTGCCATTCGATCATTTCCATTTGATTAATTCACGCTACACCTTCCTGTCAGGTCAGATTTTTTTTTTAAGAACGTTCTCTCTCTCTCTCTCTCTCTCTCTCTCTCTCTCTTCCAATCATTCCACTTTTTTCATCATTCTTTAACAGTCCTGAACTCTCTTCTCTCCTCTCTCTCTGAAGCCGAAACCGGCGAACAAAACACACCTTTAAAGCTAACAAACAAGGCTCGAGAAGGGCCTCCCCAGGCTCACGTGACGTCACGAATGTAAACAGAGCTCACTACGGTAAGCGAGGAGGGGAAAACAGCCGTTTGGTTTTATTAGAAGTTTAGACAATTCTTCCCTCTTTCGAATGACACAGGGGTGAGAATTTGACCGCAGGCCTAATATTACTAAAAATAAGTCTGTGTGTGTTTGAAATATTCTCTTAATTTAAGGTTAAGCTGACATAGCGGTTCGAGTGACGTCAGAGAATCTATCGCGTGCCGCAGAGGGTGATGGAGGACGAGGAGATTTGGGAGGAGAGAGGAAGAGAGGCTCGGCACACATTTTAACCCGATTGTATGGAAGTTAATCGCCTTATACCTTCATTTTCTCTCTATCTTTATTTCATCCCCATTCTACCTGTTCCTATTTTATTGTGTCCCTTTCCACTGCTATAAATCGTTTTTTATCCCCTCCATTAAACCTGTCGTCTCGCGTTTTCCCTTAAATTTTATCTTATCTTTTCCCTTTTTGCCACTTTTTTTTTTAACATCTTGTCATCTTTACTCGATCTTCGACATCTCTTACCGACCGTAAGCCTGAACTCTCCATATTCTCATTTTTCTTCATCAGTTCTTCTTTCGTCAATTTTATAACATTTTCCTCTCGTTCAATCGCATTTCTCCTTCTCTCTCTCTCTCTCTCTCTCTCTCTCTCTCTCTCTCTCTCTCTCTCTCTCTCTCTCTCTCTCACTTTTCTTCATCAGTTTTTCTTTTGACATTTTTATAATATTTCCCTCTGGTTAAATCGCATTTCTCCTTCCTATTCTCTCTCTCTCTCATTTTTCATCATCAGATTTTCTTTTGACAGTTATATAACATTTTCCTCTCGTTAAATCGCATTACTCCTTCCCATTCTCTCTCTCTCTCTCTCTCTCTCTCTCTCTCTCTTCTTTTTCTTCATCAGATTTTCTTTGTCATTTTCATAACATTTCCCTCTGGTTAAATCACATCTTTTTTTTCTTCATCAGTTTTTTTTGTCATTTTTATAACATTTTCCTCTCGTTGAATCGCATTTCTCCTTTCTGTTCTCTCTCTCTCTCTCTCTCTCTCTCTTTTCTTGATCAGATTTTCTTTTGACATTTTTATAACATTTTTCTCTCGTTAAATCGCATTACTCCTTCCCATTCTCTCTCTCTCTCTCTCTCTCTCTCTCTCTCTCTCTCTCTCTCTTACCAATTTGGTGTGTATTGTTACGAACATTTTCGTTCCGTATTAGTCGGCTCACAAGGCCACGTTCGTACGTTCATATTTCATTCTTGTATCTATTTCTGATTTTGTTCTGTCATCTCCATTCGGCCATTTGTCCTCACTTGTTTTCTTTTTCCCCTCTTCTTGCCTAGTTTTCCTTTGACCATTCTTGTACCAGATTTTACTTTCCACCATTTTTCTCCTCTCTCATTCACTTTCCCAGTTTCACTGCGTCTCCATTTTCAGCCTTCTCCCGCACTATCGTATGTTCTTCCCTTTATATTCTTTTATTCTATCTTCCTTTTTTGTTTCCTTTCAATTATCCGTCATTAATACTGTGCACTTCTGATACTTCATTTTTCATTTCATAATGTTTAGCCAATATTTTACTTTTCCGGTATACCAACTGTTTATTTTTAATACTCTATCTTTGTTTATCGTTTATCGTTTACATATCTTCTTATCTATTTACTTGTCTATCGACTTATAATATACATGCATACATATATATATATATATATATATATATATATATATATATATATATATATATATATATATATATATATATATATATATATATATATATATATGTATATATATATACAGTATATATATGTATGTATGTATGTATGTATGTATGTTTATATATATATATATACTCTCCCGTTTACATGTTTTACTCTACCAATTCCAGTATTCCATTTTGGGAAATTCAAAACACAGATAGGCAGATATAGATAAATGTCACAGAAAGAAAAATGTAAAAAAAAAAAATTTAAAAATTAAGAAAAAAAAAAGGATAACTGGAACTTTTAAGCTTTTCATGGTCCGTCCTTTTCTCTTTTATCCGCATTTTTCGTCTCTTGGCTGTAAGTTTTTTTTATATGTCCAGTCGAATGAATGTTTTACTTAAAATATATTTTCAGTTCTCTCCCAGACAGTGTCTGTCTTTTTATATCAGTATGCAGAAACTATTTCTTTTCCATACTGAAAACCTTTAAATATATCTTTAAGAGCCTTTGAAAGTATTAGCATTTTTGCAATGAAGGCTTCAATACCTCTCTAGTGACTCAGCTTCTACATACACCTGCGTCACTCCCAGCATGTGTTCGTGTGAGCGTTTGCAGGATATCTCGAGAACGGGTGAAAACAAGTAAAAAACCCGCCGAAGTTTCTTCTGTGCAATCGAGTTTTCTGTACAGCCGCTACAGCGTATAATCAAAGCCACCGAAAATAGCTCTGTCTTTCGGCGGTCTCGGTATAATGCTGTATGAGCCGCGGCCCATGAATCTTTAACCACGGCCCGACAGTGGCATGTTCTATATCGTTGCCAGACGCACGATTATGGCTAACTTTAACCTTAAATAAAATAAAAACTACTAAGCCTCGAGGGCTGCAATTTGGTATGTTTGATAAATGGAGGGTGGATGATAGATATACCAATTTGCAGCCCTCTAGCCTCAGTAGTTTTTAAGATCTGAGAGCGGACAGAAAAACTGCGGACAGAATAAAGTGTGGACGGGCAGACAAAGCCGGCACAATTGTTTTCTTTTACAGAAAACTAAAATTGGGAAGAAGACTAAATGGCAACACTCACTGGGTGATCTCCTCCAGATATCCACTTTTAGTGGACATCGAGGATGATTCGAAGGTTTGTCGCCAAGGAAGCCATCTAGCTTATAGTAAAATTCAAAGAGGAAGAACTTCTTACTTTCCTTTTTACTAAACAAATTTTTGTGATCTTTCCACTACCAAGGTCTTTATACTAGTTTTCAAGGGGATACCTTAACTTTTTTTCTTATATTTTTGCAAAAATCTATCATCTTTCCACCTTATTAGCAACACATACGTATACACATATTAAGATGGCAAACTTCTAAATATAAAACTAATTATATATATATATATATATATATATATATATATATATATATATATATATATATATATATATATATATATATATATATATATATATATATATATATATATATATATATATATAGAATCTACTGGCCACTTTTTACCAGATATACATGTAATTGTGTTAGCCACAGTGCCCTCTTCACGAATTCTTCGCGCTTTTTGGATACGCTGGTCACTACAAAAACTTAAGATCATAATTCCTTCATATTTCTTGCACTTGGAACTTAAGGCTTTATAGTGAGAAGCGTATCCAAAAAACGCGAAGAATTCGAGAAGTTAAGAGGGCATTGTGGTTATTACAATTTTATATATATATATATATATATATATATATATATATATATATATATATATATATATATATATATATATATATATATATATATTATATATATAACTGAATCACGTAAATATGGAACGTGATGACTATATATAAATAAAGACAAAAATTCACGAAGGAAAGAGAAACAATGGAGTGCTTATAAGGCCTTTTGACTTGTCGTCCTTTACTGCTAAGTAAAGTACGACAAGTCGAAAGGTCTTGCAGCACTCCCTTTGTTTGTCCTTCCTTCGTGGATTTTGTCTTTATATATATATATATATATATATATATATATATATATATATATATATATATATATATATATATATATATATATATATATAATATAATATAATATATATATATATATATATATATATATATATATTATATAAATAATTCATTCTCATTTTCATATGAAATCCCTGTCCCGTCATGAGAATGGGGTAAAATTTTCGTAAGATTGCTTCTGAGTAACAAAAATCTTATCATTTTCTAAACTCATCTCTCTACTGTTTTCCGTTCATCTTTCTCTTGCATTTCCGGGCTGTTTTGTTCCTCTAGGCGTTTGACCCGAGGATAACAGACTCGTATCTTGTAATTTTAATGTTTGCTCACTGTTTTTGTGTTCCTCTAAATTAAAATTTAACAACGAAATCTTGAGCATTTTCGCTGATTAAGAGTTGTCAGAGATGCGTGTTTCAACTCCGTTTGTATCCCTCCCTTTGCTTAACAAAGACTCTTTTTATACAAAATGAATGTGCATATAATTAATATGATAAGTGTGCAGTGACAATACATTTAAATATAAATTACGAATATTATACATAAATATACGTGCGGAGTGTATGTACACATAAATCGTGGAAATAGGTAAGCAGTATACTGAACAAACAATGCAAACAGACACGTACATACAAAATTGTACTTTCCTTGAATCAGTTTTTGCATGAATATTATATAAGCATACCAATCTGAAGGTAGTCGTGTAAATACATTTATCCTGTCAAGAAATGAAATATTTCCACAAGGGCATTATCATCGCCCCCCCCCCTTCTACTCGTCCAGGTAAACATACCTGGGAACACAAAGTCCACTTTGCAATGCAAAATACAGTAGCTCTCCTTTGTTCCTATTTTCTCATTTCGTTTTATTGCCCATTTATCCCCCCCTTTTGCTCCGGAGGCCAAAGGATAAAGGATTTCTCTCTCTCTCTCTCTCTCTCTCTCTCTCTCTCTCTCTCTGGGCCTCGTATCTTTTCGCCCTGCCTTCCGTCGAATATATTTCCGAAGGAATATATCTTCATCAGTATATATCTGTCGTGGTTCTTCGTTAGGGATGCTGTCTGTCTGTCTGTGTGTCAGTCTGCCTGTCTGTCTCAATTTCTTTAAACTGATTCACGACTTTAATCTTATCATAATATAACAAGTAAAAAATGCGCCGAAGAAACGTTTTCTGTACAGCCGCTACAGCGTATAATCAACGCCAGCGAAATTAGATCTATCTTTCGTTGGTCTCGGCATATGGCTGTATGAACTGCGGCCCACGAAATTTTAACCAAGGCCCGCTGGTGGCTTATCCTGTATCGTTGCCAGAAGCACGATTAAGGCTAATTTTAACCTTAAATGAAATCAAAACTACTGGGGCTTGAAGGCTGCAATTTGGTATGTTTGATGATTGGAGGGTGGATGATCAACATACCAATTTGCAGCCCTCTAGCCTCAGTAGTTTTTAAGATCTGAGGGCGGACAGAAAAAGTGTGGACAGAATAAAGTCCGGACGGACACACAAAGCCGGCACAATTGTTTTCTTGTACAGAAAACTAAAAATAGCTTGAGGCAATACTGTAAAACGAATTTATATATCTGTGCAAATAGGATTTGCCGTTGTACAATCCAAATCTGTAAATAATTATGAAAAATAAAGTTCTCTCTCTCTCCCTCCCTCTCTCCAATCGATCGAATCACTTCCTCTAATTTTCTCCTTCCCTGTCGCTTTCGAAGCTTCAAATTAGGTATTTTTTTCGCTCGCTGCGTCTTCAATTTGTGATCATATAGTAATAATGAATATTGATTATAGTTTTACGGTTTACCCTCGTGCAAAGGACGTACACATGTACTCACGCACGTAGGTGTATTTGGGGAGACACACATACACATTCACAATCACACATATATAATATATATACATATATATATGTATATATATACACTATATATATGTATATATATACTATATATATATATATATATATATATATATATATATATATATATATATATATATATATATGGATGTATATCAAGTGGTTATTTTCAGGGCATATAAGAATAAGAATGCTTATGACCACACTTAATCAAGAAATTAGCTAACTTTTGTCTAGTAATGGAAAAAAACTAATTATAAATAATCATCTGTGGGATCCAAGAACACCACTTAAAAAATATTAACATAATTCGGACCTTTTCGGCGAAACGAAAGGATTAAATTTTCATGCGATCATAAACTTCAACAATGTGATCATAACCTATTATGCAGAACCAGGGAAGACGCCGAAATTATTCTAATGTTCAATTAAAAACATTTGCCCTTCTGGAAGACGAGGAGAGACAAAGGGAACGTAATAAAAAGAAGTGCAGAGGCAACAAAGAGAATAAGCAAAAAGCTTAATGACCAGTTTTCAAGTCGCTGAATGCATAGACTGTCAAGGGAACGTTGCAGAAAAAAGAGAAAAAAAAACAATAAATAGCGCGGCATACAACCCGAAGAGAAACAGAACAATGGGCAGAGCGAAAAATGGACGCACTGACAAAAGACGGGGCAGGCTGCCGCGGAACAGACGCGCCGTCACAAGAAAGAAAATGAAGACCCGAAACAGAAAAACACACTCGGGAAGAACCGTCCATGGAATGTGCACAACTACCTTAAAAACAGAATGCTAGATGAAGGTTAACTGAGACAGGCAGATAACCCGTCCAAATGCAAAAAAATCAAAAGTCAACACTGGGCAGATGGGGAAAAGACGTGAATTTTTCTATTTTCCTTTTTCACAAGACGATCCCTATTCGTATGGAACAAGCCCACAGGGGCGGTTACCTTGAAATTCAAGCTTCCAAAGAATATGGCGTTCATTTGAAAGAAGTAACTGATGGTCATGGGAAATACAGGAAGAAGAGATCAGTTATGAAAAAAGAAATATAAATCAACAAACGAAAAAATCAATAGATGAAATCCAAGTGAATTATTCAAATACAAGGAGGATTGTTTTAGATCAGTAATGCATTGCATCTTCTCTTGAACTTTCGAGGTTCCAATTACCCGACATCCTCAGGACGCTGTTGGAAGAAGGATGGAGAAAACGAAAACATGCGAGAACCACCAAAAGTCGTATTTTCATTTTTTTTTTTTTCTTACCGCCTTCTCCTTTTCCCACTTACCTGATCTCGGGTCATTTTCATTTAAACAG
>NC_089760.1:33797500-33800000 GCF_040412425.1 Macrobrachium rosenbergii
GGTGTGTGTGTATTTAGTAAGTGAATAGGTATTCACTTAATTCTGAATAAAAATGAAATCTTCATTCGTATAAATCCTGAGCGCTAATGGGCACAGAAAATCACAGACCACGTTCCCCTAAATATCAGCAAATATAATGGAAGCAACGCTACGGATTTCAACGTTCAAATGATCTCTGAATTTCACTTTTAGCAAAAATACTCAAAGTTTTCCAGGAATAAATAAGTAAATAAATAAATAAATAATATATTAGTCGCTAGATGTAAAGCGGCTTTTCTGCAAAGCAAAACAAATTGTTTGTTTTTAAAAGAAACGCATAAAAAACAAAGATGAAAGGAATCGCTGGAAAAATAACGCACAATAAAAGTGGGAATAAAGTACATAAAAAATGCTTGTATTAAATCTAAAAAAAAGCAGTAAAAATATATAACAAAAAAGCATTATTTTTATGCTAATGCTTTGTTTCAGAAAAGCGAAACCGTTGCCTACCCTTGGACGTAATGAGACCTTTCATTCCAATATTTACTTGGCAAAACACTAACAATAAGTACGGCCAAAAATATTTGCTGACATTTTCTGGTTTCGGGTAAAAACAAGTTTGTCATTCGCGTAATTCAACCCTGAACTCTGAATGCAAAAAAAAAAAAAATCACAAACTTTGTGTAACCGATGTTCGTTCGTGTTTCATGTTTACGTAAACCTTTTGTTATTTTCTGTTACCCTTTTTTCGTAATGGCGACAGGAAAATAAAATAACTCTCTCTCTCGTTGAAATATATAATAGCTTGGGTTGACATGTGGTATAATTTCACAGACGGAAATATTAAAGTCGGAATACGGATAACGATATCTGATATCAATATTTTATAATATGAACGAAACTTTAAGAGAATTTTATGTTTTGAACCTCAGACACCTCACGATCTGTCAAGAATTATCGAGAACTGCTAGTATAATTTCCAACAGATTCCCTACAATCTGTCAAGACTTGTTTCGGTTAATGGTCACAGACAAATAAAATGCAAGACATTTTCAGAATTCTGTTGGAATGTAGAGAAGACCCTGAAGATTATGAAAATGATAATTATGTGTGATTGATGGTGAGTCCACGCTGCAGTAAAACGTCATAAACACGTGGGCAACTTGTCGCACAGACATCACAAACAGATTGACAGAAGTTAATGACTTATTAGTTTTCTGTCAAAGAAAACTGTTGTGCCGGCTTTGTCTGTCCGTCCGCACTTTTTTCTATCCGCCCTCAGATCTTAAAAACTACTGAGGATAGAGGGCTGCAAATTGGTATGTTGATTATCCACCCTTCATTCATCAATCATACCAAATTGCAGCCCTCTAACCTCAGCAGTTTTTATTTTATTCAAGGTTAAAAAGTTAGCCATAATCGTTCTTCTGGCAACGATATAGGCCAGGCCACCACCGGCCCTTGGTTAAAGTTTCATGGCCTACGGCTCATACGGCATTATACCGAGACCACCGAAAGACTGATCTGTTTTCGGTGGCCTTGATTATACATTGTACAGAAAACTTGATTGCGTCGAAGAAACTTCGGAGCATTTTTTACTTGGTAGTTGTAACTAGCGATTCATAAGATTATCGTTCTCTATTTACGGTCGCTGACTTATTTCCAACCTGTCTGTGATATGTAAGAGATCGTTTGCCGCCGTATGCTTATGAAATTGAATGTCTTTTACTGTAATCCAACAGTATAATATGAATATAGACGTGCTGTTCTGTAGTGGGGATGCACCCTTAGTAATAAAAGAACAGGGAGACGAAAATACTGTTTGGCAATATAGCGAACTAGAGATAAATGAAAGAAAAAGTATTAAAAATAGTGAAAGTTAATTATCATAAAAGAAACTGGAAGTAACGTAAATGTTTAAAAGTACGAAAGATATGGAAGCAATACGTGTGAATGCACCAAATGTGAAAGTCAGGCTATATTATTACTGAGAACTGTAGTGCTTTAACACACATACAACCCCAAAAATTGAGAGAGAGAGAGAGAGAGAGAGAGAGAGAGAGAGAGAGAGAGAGAGAGAGAGAGAGAGAGAGAGAGAGAGGATGTCTTATTAATTTGTGAGAATATTAGTTTTGTGTATATCATTCTACTGTGTTGAAATTTTCCCACTAAGCGATGTTCCCAATTATGAACTTTAGCTCTAACAAATGAAATCAAGATAATTTTCTCAATTAAAGTTGAACAGTACCCCCTACATAAGAAAAGCCATTGCTTGAATACTGTGTCTCATAATGATTACCATAAGCCTTGCAGTCATGATTACCATAAGCCTTGCAGTCAAGGAACACGAGGAAATTCACTATTTCGAAAGCCACACAGGTGAGTAGAACCTCGAACAAACAAGAAGTATGACTCAACAACGAGGTCCTACGTTGAATACACATAGTTGAGTTGAATCTAGAATTTAGGCCAAAAGCCAGGCACTGGGACCTATGAGGTCATTCAGCGCTGAAATGGAGAT
>NC_089760.1:33805000-33817500 GCF_040412425.1 Macrobrachium rosenbergii
GCCTACAGTGCACCGCGTGAAGTGATTTGACGGCAGCAACCCCCTACGGGGGTTACTCATACCATGTAGTGGAAGGGAGAAAAGGGTGTGGATTGCAACCTCACTCACAAAACGCAATGTAAAAAACTTTTGGCAACTCTCATTCTCAGAGGAAGCGGCAGTATCTAATAATAATAATAATAATAATAATAATAATAATAATAATAACAAACAATAATAACAATAATAATATAATAATAATAATGCAAGACTACTCGAGCAATACCAAGCACAGATAATTGTGAATTAAAATTAATTAAAATAAAATATCAAAATATATTTCTAAATCTGCATTTATTATTATTACATTACAAAGGCACCACTTTGGCCTTTACTCCTCGAATTATAATCATTCTGATCAGACGCTGGAACATGTCCTTTACCCTCTCGCGAGAGAAAAATACTGTTTTTCCACGTCCACCATGAGATCATTATTCATGGCAAATGAGCCATAATAATGGTCCATTAGAAAACAAATCCCTTACTAACAGCCCCTGACGTCTAAACCCCTAATGAGCCAAGGGACCGATATAACGCGAATCGAAATTTTGAGGGACTGGCGACTCAGGGGGGACTCGAACATGGGACTCGAACATTTTGGTTAATTATCTTGGTCCATATTACCGTCGGTTACGTAACAATAAAAATGACACATACGTTTCAAGGACAAGCAATCAAAATCTCTAGGTCACAGAGATGAGTTCGTAAGATCAAGTTTAAACATAATTTAAAAACACACACACACATTGGAGAACAAATACATCTAAGAAATCTACATAGATACAAAACAAGTAAAAAATGGGCCGAAGTTTCTTCGGCGCAATCGAGTTTTCTGTACAGCAGCTACAGCGTATAATCGACGCCACCGAAAATAGATATATCTTTCGGTGGTCTCGGTGTAATGCTGTATGAGCCGCGGCCTATGAGTCTTTAACCACGGCACGGTGGTAGCCTATCCTATATCGTTGCCAGAAGCACGATTATGGCTAACTTTAATCTTAAATAAAATAAAAACTTCTGAGGCTAGAGGGCTGCAATCTGGTATGTTTGATGACTGGAGGGTGGATGATCAACATACCAATTTGCAGCCCTCTAGCCTCAGTAGTTTTTAAGATCTGCGGGCGGACAGAAAAAGTGGACAGAAAAAGTGCGGACAGAAAAAAGTGCGGACGGACTTACAAAGCCGGCACAATAGTTTTCTTTTACAGAAAACTAAAAAATGAACACAAACTGGAAACAAACATATTTAAGACCTCCACACACAGTTTGGGAGCGTCATGCTCCCTCTTCAGTGCGGAGGAGACTGGTTGGGTGCTAATGTCTCCACACTGAAGAGTGAGCATGACGCTCCGAAATTGTATGTGGAGGTCTTAATTATATTTGTTTTCTAATTTCTGTTTCTTTTTTAAGTATTAATTTTATAGAGAGTTTTATATCATAGGTTTATACTGGCATAAGCCACTTTTTATCTGTACTGCTAAGCGCACCGAGGAATGTTAAAAAATTAGGAAAAAATTAAATGACTGTAATTTGATCCGTTTCTGAAAGTAATTTCCATGAGATAATTCCTTTATTAAGATTATTATTTATTCCAGAAGAGACTGAGCTTTCGTTCCAGAGAGAGAGAGAGAGAGAGAGAGAGAGAGAGAGAGAGAGAGAGAGAGAGAGAGAGAGACCCACACATTTTTTTTACCATTTTCCCAATCAATATCAGTTACTTAACGTTCCATTTCCGGGTTTTTTCCACTCTCACCATTTTACTACAAATATACACAATCCAACTTACGTGACAAATTCGTTTTTTTGTGCTTGTTTCTACTTGTGTATCATATGACTCAAAAACATCATTTGCATATAAACAGTTTCACCTCTGAGCCAAGGTGTTAAAAATACAATCACATGCGAGGAGGCAGTATGATCTGATTTTTGTGGGCAACTCTATGTGAGCGCGTAAGTTCCCATGTAATGATGAGTTTACATGTTTATTTGTTCATTTCTGTAGCGTCCGTAACCATCGTTGCTGTAACGCCATTCAACGAAATATAGTGTTAACTCTCCTTGTTCTTCGTAACTTCGTGTGTAAGTATTTGGATCAGTTTATTTACGTCTTTAGTTCTGGGTGAATTTATTTGTATTTAAAGCAATCGGATTTCCTATTGCATTTATTAAATGTTCGGAACTTTGTGTTCATATTAAGTACCGAGATCTGTATAGAGCAGAACAGAATATAGAATACAGAATTTAGGTCAAAGGCCAAGCGTTGGGGCCCATGAGGTCATTCACCGCTGAAACTGAAATTGAGAGTTAGAAGGTTTGAAATGTGTAACATGAGGAAAACCTCGCAGTTGCACTGTGAATCAATTGTTAGGAGAGGGTGGAAAGTAAGTTCGAAGAAAGAGAATATGAAAGAAGGTACAGTAAAAGGAAAGAAAGGGGTAGCAGCTAGGGGCCGAAGACACTCTGCAAAGAAAACTAAGGGGCCGAAGACACTCTGCAAAGAAAACTAAGGGATGCCTACAGTGCACCGCATGAGGTGCACTGACGGCGCAACCCCCCTACGGGAAGAAAATATGTGTTCGGTTTTCTGTGCTTGTAGTGATTTGCGATAAAATTTTCGTGGGCTCTGCTTTCTAGTGTTCAGATCTGCGTGCTCGAATTTGTACGCGTGATCGTGTCAAGTGTTCGGATCTGATAATCTGTATCTGAGTGTTTTCTAAACTGAGAACTTGTTCGTGTGTAAATTTGTGTAAATTTTTATCGGTGCGTTTGTGTTACTGCTGCGTGAGCTCATAATCTTGCGTTCCTATTTAGGGTTCCGTTCTGATCTGCGTTCGTGTTCGCATGTGTTCATGTTTGCGTATGGGAATTTTTGCGTATTCAGGACTGCGTTCACATTCATGCTTGTTTTCAGATCTGCGTTCGAATACGTATTCTCATACTTTTATGTGAATGAAGGTTTTAGTGTGTTCCGTCCCGCGTTCTATTTCTGTGTTTGTACTTCTATATTTGCATTCTTATTCAGGCTATTTAGACGAGTGTTTGATCTCAATGTTAGCATAAATTTCTCTTCATATTTGTACGCGTTCCTATTTATTTTTGCGTTCGTGTATATGCGTTAGCTCGTTTTCTGTGCGTTCGAATCCATGCTCGTATTTGAGTATTTATAGATGCCAGTAAACTCAGGGACCGAACTAAAAATGCCCCTTCGAGTAATTCCAGGAATTCTTTGGCTTACGATAAGCTTACGTTTCAATCCCCGATCGTGGTCGCTTGCCATTGGTTGGCTGAAAACCTCAGTTATGACGTTACTTGCGTCTTATTGGTCAGCTGGTTACTGGATAAGAAAGAGAGTGAGGGGAATGGTTACAAAACAATACCAGAAAAATGAGGAAAAAAGTATACCCGATGGAAGATGCAATAAGAGGTCTGGGAATAAGAATAGTAAATAGCAAGAAAACAAGCAAAACGAAATACATATCTAAAAATGTAAGATGACAAAATTATCCAGAAGTAAAAAAATGTTCTGTGGAACAATCAAGGAAGCAGAATAAATACTCCAATGAAATTTTCTCTCTCTCTCTCTCTCTCTCTTGCTTTGTCTGTCGTCCCCCTCTCTCTCTCTCTCTCTTGCCTTTTCTCTCTCTCTTTCTTGCTTTGTCTGTCGTCCCCCCCCCTCTCTCTCTCTCTCTCTCTTTCTTGCTTTGTCTGTCGTCCCCCCTCCCCTCTCTCTCTGTCTCTCTCTCTCTCTCTCTCTCTTGCTTTGTCTCTCTCTTTCTTGCTTTGTCTGTCGATCCCCCCTTGCTCTCTCTCTCTCTCTCTTTCTTTCTCTCAGTCCCCCCCACTCTCTCTCTCTCTCTTGTTTGTCTGTTGACCCCATCGCTCTGCCTCTCTCTCTTTCTCCTCTCTCTTTGTGCCCCTTTGACTCTCGCTCTGCCTCTCGATCGCCCTCCCTCCCTTCCTCTCTCCCTCTCCCTCTTGCTCTCTCCCTCTCTCTCTCTCTCCATAAAGATATTCTCGAGGTATTTCTGGTATCTCAATTATTCCCATCGAAGGGCTCGTTCAAAGGAAGGCAAGGCAGGAGCAGACGGAGGAAGGGGGAACTTCTTAAGGGACACAGAGAGGTGTTATGGGGAGAGGGAATTCTTGCATATCCAAACCGGGCGAACGCAAGGAGGAGGTCACGTGGATGAGTGACGAATATGGCGGCGTATGAGCAACGACGACATTATAAATAAAGAAATAAATATATAAACATATATATAATTTATATATATATATATATATATATATATATATATATATATATATATATATAAAATACTGTATACGCATATATGTGTGTATTATATATATACATATATATATGTATAGAGAGAGAGAGAGAGATTGTGTATGTATGTATGTATGTAACATTTAGCTGTTAGGTTTAACATAAAAATAAGTAATTTGCAAATATTTATGTTTATATTTATGTGGATAATTAAGTTATTCCAAAGTTTACAGGCTGGAATAATTTCTAAATAAGTAATCTCAACTTCTATCATGGACGTGTTTACACAAAGAGGTGTAAACTCAACATATAGCATGGGCGTGTTTATATAAAAAGGTGTAATCTCAACTTATAACGGGCGTGTTTATACAAAAAGGTGTAATCTCAACTTATATCATGGGCGTGTTTATATCAAAAAGGTATAATCTCAAACTTATATCATGGGCGTGTTTATATAAAAATGTGTAATCTCAACTTATAGCAAGGGCGTTTTTATATAAAAAGGTGTAATCTCAACTTATAACGGGCGTGTTTATACAAAAAGGTGTAATCTCAAACTTATATCATGGGCGTGTTTATATCAAAAAGGTATAATCTCAAACTTATATCATGGGCGTGTTTATATAAAAATGTGTAATCTCAACTTATAGCAAGGGCGTTTTTATATAAAAAGGTGTAATCTCAACTTATGTAAAGGCATGTTTATATAAGAAGGTGTAATGTCAACTTACATCATGGTCGTGTTTTTTATATAAAAAGGTACAATCTCAACTTATAAAAAGGCGTGTTTAAATAAAAAGGTGCATTTCCACTTCTGAGTTATTTTCACTACTAATTAAGGAAAATTATGCATAGCTTAGCTTGTTTGTTTTTAAAAACGGAGAAAACCCTATAAACCGTAAAGAAAGACCTAATAAAAAAAAAAAGTAAAGAGAAACAAGAGGAAGAAGCGTGGCCACTTAAACCACGAGAGAACGATGAAGTATTGTGACAATCAGGAAAAACAAAGGCAGGATGCAAATTCCAAAGCCAGCTGACAGAGAGAAAGAATCAGTTACTCTGCTAAGCAGTTAACTTAGGTAAAATTTCTAGTCAAGATTCATTATTTATTGAGAAAAAAAATATTTGTGGAAACTTGCTAAGAAAAACGGGCTAATTATAGCTTCACCTAGATAGGAAATTCCGACTAATTAATCCCATATAAGGAACTTTGACACATTCACCCATTCAGGTGACGGGAGACTAATTAACCCCCCCCCCGGCCTCCATTGCATATAACCCTAACTATTCAAATGATATGGATGACCCGACACCTGAGATCTTCCGTCCCTTCTGAACAGACAAGTATCTGTTATGACTTATATCACGAATTTTTCTAAAGCCACTTAATTCCACATCTTCCCAGTGGACATCAGTAATCCCGTACTGCATGGTTTGAATTCTGTCAAGTTTTGGAATTTTCCTCCCTTTTTCGTGTTCCCCGACTCTTTGGCTTAACGCCCTTGGAGAGCCTAAGAATCAACCGCTTCCTTATTACATATATACAGTATATATATATATATATATATATATATATATATATATATATATATATATGTGTGTATTTTATATACATACATACATACACATAAACACATACATATAATAAATATATATACATGTATAATATATAATATATACATAGATATATATATATATATATATATATATATATATATATATATATATATATATATATATATATATATATATATAACTATATATATCTGAGATCTTTCCCGTCATTTACCAAAAAACACATTACAAATACATTAACCCCAAAACGACTCCTCGCATGTCCACTCACGAACAGATGTACTCGACTGCGGAAAAAAAAAAAAAAAAAAAAAAAAAAAAAAGTTCGATTTAAAAAAGTTAGGAAAAAAGCAAAACTCCACAAAACAAAAGGAAGTGACAGCCTAAACTCCTTTCCATAGACTTTGCTGTTTGTCAAAATTCAATTATGAGCTCTGGGTCGAAAACAAATGGCACAAAGTCGAGAGAAAAACACTAGAGCGTGTCAACAACATCCAAATATGAAAGGTCGCCCGGGAGTTGTTATGGCTCAGATGACGGTGGGCATAAAGACACAGGGTTCACGTCGCGTCCTCTGCTCCAAATCACTGTTAATGGTGACGTGTACACGAATAGTGGATCAATATCCGCTTAATAGTAAGCTGTACAGATGCAGGTGAACATCGGTGCAACGGCGCTGTGTACAACTTCAAATCAACATCAATGCCTTAACGAGGTAGTTCAACATCGATAGGCCGATGTTTGTTCTACATTCCGATATGAATGTTATGATGATACAGAGCAAGAGTACCCTCAAAATTGTATTTGTACAAAAGCTAAGAATCAAAGTTTTATGTACACACACACACACACACACACACACACACACACACACACACATATATATATATATATATATATATATATATATATATATATATATATATATATATATATATATATATACTACTATTATTTATGAGACACTGACTTGAGGTTCACCGTCTCATCCGAAAAATCTAGACTCATATATCTGATACGTACCAGGCCTTAGGAGTCTGGTGTCAACGGAATGAGCTCACACAGAGATTCGAAGCGACAAGAGTAAATAAGTTTCTGTAATGAGATACATATACATACATATTTATATATACACATACATCAAGCCTTATCCCTTTTGACGGGGTAGCGCCTAAAGGTGTTAGCCTTCATGTTCTTAGGAAGTCTGTTCGAGTGAGCCTCCCAGCCACATACCCCCTTTTTTTAAAACCCTGGTTCCTTCCATCACAAACATCTAACTACCAAGTACCTAGTTAACACCTCATTCTCATGTCAACAGAGGCAAAACTGGTTTTTAGCCTAACGTCAGTTTAGGCTTTATTGAGCGTAATCCCACACACATACACACACAAACACACACGCGCGCGCGCGCGCGCGCGGGCAAAACGATGGAATTACTCATCCATTAACAAAAGGTCGGAAATACGAATAAAAGCGGGATGTTGGATCGAAGTTCACGTACGGAAAAACGATCGTCGTGATGTTACTAAAGAAGTTCTCACGATCACCCAAGGTGAGATGATCGTATTACGATCATCTAAGTGCAGTGTTGTAAAAAAGTATCAATTAGGATTTCATGTTTACCTGCAAGGTACACATCGCAATCAATCATTTGTTGCTTCATAAATAATAAAAACATAACGAGGAATGTTTGCCTATTCCATACATATCATCATCATCATCATATTGATGCTCAATTGGCCTATTGTACTTCCATCCATGCTGTAATATGCCGAGCAGCAAAATAAACATGGCCGTCTATTTATTTTTAGATGATGAATGGGACTATTGATGATAACATAAGTATTCGTTGAAGCTGATCTGTATTTATAAAAATAACTGTGGTGTTGATGGTGAACGATAAACTGCATACCACGACATATGCAAAGCCGTTAAACCTTAAATATCACCATACTTTTCATGTTGAACTTTTCAATGACCCGCCTTAGTACTAAAGTTCAGTTGTCTACAACACATTGCCAAAGAATATTATATTCTGTATCTTGCGTGCAATAAGGAAATTATTTTCTCTCTGTCTTTGAAGCAATTCCTTTCTTCTTAGTCTCACGCTCTCTTGCTCAGTATCCAACACTCCACCCCCCAACAATCGCCCCTTCCCCCGCCATCTTACACTATAAAACACCGGCTCAACATACCAATAACACATTTACCCTCAACATAACAAACCATCTGGAAGGATCATCTTTATGTAAACAAACTGAACCTAAGTGTCTCCAGGTAACAATTTCGATAAAGGATTAATAGACGGGAAGGCCTATATACCCGGGCCTCCTCCTATAAGCCCCTTTGGGCCACTGTTTGCCAACTCCGACAGCAAACAACGATTCCTCTGTGGATAAACAACACAAGTGCGGAATCGAGATTAAACTTGGATCAACGTCTGATTTCCGTGGAGTTTCGTTCAACTTGAGACTAGTTCCTGAAACGTTCTCGATTGTGCTTTGGGGAAATTGTCTACATATGCACAAATATTGTATGTTTGTAATACAAACATTGAGGCTCTTTTCACTATCAATTATTCTCAGTGGTTTTTACCATTCTTATATTTCCTCCTTTTCTTTAGGTGTCAACGATGAAGAGAGTGTCAAAAGCAAGGAAGGTCGCCTAAATCACCTCGATCTTCTTCAAACTCATAGACCGATGAATTCAAATCATTTCTGAAAAGCGGACTAGACAGGACAGTAAATTGCACGACAATATTTATGTTATTATATTATCTTTCTCATTTTCATGATCATATTTATACTCTCTCTCTCTCTCTCTCTCTCTCTCTCTCTCTCTCTCTCTCTCTCTCTCTCTCTCTCTCTCTCTGTCCTTCCTGGAGCTGAAAAAGAAATGTCATCGAATGTCTTCAGCACTGTTATCTTGTTATCCTTTACAGACATCAACGTAGTTTCCCATTTGTTATCATTTTCAAATTTCCTGCTTGTTGCTACCAAAAGCAATTTCGTCCACAGGCCAGATGACATTAAATTTGGAGGATATCTACAAGTAAACTTCCGGCTTTTTTGGGGGGGAAACGACCATGAATTACAAACAACGAGGTCAGTAAATCTTATCTCACTGTAGACGATTTCGATCGAGTGAATAAGATGTCTTCAACAGGCATTCGGTTGAGCATCCTTGTAGAAAGATGTTAGGTATATTATATAACAGCTGTCACGCTGTGTGACCGTGGCAGCATTTTCCGCACAGAAGAGGAGACGCGCTGTCTGGAGAAACTGTACGTAAATATACACTATTTTACTCATATCTGTGGTTCTCCATGTTCGTAAACTGTTCAACAACGAACTGCTGACATCGAGTTGTTAGGTTCCAGAGGTGTGCAGTTCCCTAATGAACATACAAATGTATTCATGTTCGTAAACTGTTCAACAGTGAACTACTGACATCGAGTTGTTAGGCTCCAGAGGTGTGCAGTTCCCTAATGAACATGCAAATGTATTCATATGTATGACGCTGGTCATCTGTTCCTCCTCTGTGATGGGAATGCCATTCCTCACCACCAAGAATCCCATGAATGATATCAGGTTAGGGCGTCTATAGATTTTCACACATGCAATTATATATATATATATATATATATATATATATATATATATATATATATATATATATATATATATATATATATATATATATATATATATGCTTGCCTTCCCTCTGTGATTCTCTTTCTATAGTCCTTACGCAAGTCTCTCTCTCTCTCTCTCTCTCTCTCTCTCTCTCTTTCCTCCTGCCTCAATAGACGACTCGGCTTATCCGGCATAGTCTCACCACAAGATAAAAACAGTCGCGCCCCCAGACATGTTCCAGACAGCCACTTAGCAGCGAGACGCCAATCGAAGATAAGTCATTCGATATAGCTGTCGCCCCCTAAAAGAACCTTCTATATTTATTGTTATTATTATTCTGAAGACGAAACCTATCCATATGGAACAAGCCCATAGGGGCCGTTGACCTGAAATTCGAACTTCCAAAGAATATGGTGTTCATTATAAGAGGAAGTAGAGGGAAATACAGCAAGATAATGGAAGGGAAGCGAAGGGACGGTATAAACGTTAAGAATTAAATCTTTAAGAACTGAAATTGTTTTAGGAAAGTAGAGCCGATGAACGAAAAGAGTAACAAGAGGGGAAATTGCGACATTTCGATGAGCTGAAGGAATAAAAGGTGAATAGCTAATGAAATTAAGAAAGAATAAACGCGTCTAATAAGACATAAAAAGGTGAACAGTTTCATATGACCAAACGACATTGTAGGCCTATCTCGATGAAAAAAAGGAACGCGTGATTAAAGAAATAAAGATGAATCCTCGACAGTTTCATCAAGATATCAGATCATAATTCGTTACACATTCATTTTAATCATCAAAAGACTAAATGACGCTAAGCACTGTACATGAAAAGAATATTCAACTCTTGCCCACTGTACAAGAAAACTATTGCGCCGACTTTGTCTGTCCGTCCGCACTTTATTCTGTCCGCCCTCAGATCTTAAAAACTACTGAGGCTAGAGGGCTGCAAATTGGTATGCTGATCATCCACCCTCCAGTCATCAAACATACCAAATTGCAGCCCTCTAGCCTCAGTAGTTTTTAAAATTTTATTTAACGTTAAATTTAGCCATAATCGTGCTTCTGGCAACGATATAGGACAGGCCACCACGGTCGGCTGAGAGTTTCATGGGCTGCGGCTCATACAGCATTATACCGAGACTACCGAAAGATAGAACTATTTTCGGTGGCCTTGATTATACGCTGTACAGAAAACTCGACTGCGCCGAAGAAACTTCGGCGCATTTTTTTACTTGTTTACTTACAGTGACGTTTACGTTTCACAAACTTTGCTATTCAAGCATACAGAAGAAAGAAAACTGAATCAACAGCTGCACTAAAGTTTCCAGCAAGGAAGAAAATTTCGTGTCAGTTTTAAAGGAATATCTGACCTGACCAATACAACCACCTGAGAAATTTATAATAATAATAATAATAATAATAATAATAATAATAATAATAATAATAATAATATATAAACTATATAATTGATATATAGCTAATTGATTCACTTATTATTATTATTATTATTATTATTATCATGATCATCATCATCATTATTATTATTATTATTATTATTATTATTATTATTATTATTATTAACGTTAACACTGATGAGGAACACCGTTCATGTGTTCGAAAGTCTTTGCTTGTTTATTTTACAAAGTAATACACTTCACTACATAATTGTGGATTTTTATTACACATTGTTTTTCATGAGATTGCGAATTTCTTAGCAATAATAATAATAATAATAATAATAATAATAATAATAATAATAATAATAATAATAATAATAATATGTGAATCAATTAGCTACATTCCTACATCTATAACTACATGGCCGCGGGACTACGATGATCATTCACTGCGCATATAATCAAGATTCGTTCATGTAAGACGTTTTAAGCAATGGGAAAACTTCCGGCTGAACTATTAACGGAACACAAAGAAAGGAAAAGGGTTTCACATCTTAAAAGCTAATAAAGTTAAAAGCTAATGAATCAGGTGCCTCTCCAGTGCTCACTTCCACAAGGTATCTGTTGGAATGATCGGTGCCTAGGGCACAGTACCTAGGGTAATTACGGGGGCCCTTGACACAACATACCCAAAGTGGCTAGGGCATGGGGTCAAGAAGCATAAGAAAGCAATGCCCAAAGTAATAACCGTGCACCAAATACAGTGAAAATTTATTTAGATGTGAAGTAACTCGGAGGTGGAAGAAAAGCCTTTTACATTATTTAGAAGAAAAGGCTCTGTTTCAACTCTACTACTATGAAAGGAGTGTGGACAGTCTACAAAGACAGGAGAGGAATACTCCAATATCAATATAAAAGTAAGAGCATCTGATGAAAAGATAGGAAGGCAATTTGTTTTTCTAAACATCTTTGTCCCAGCCCTCGGCTGGGGAGTTAAACAGTGTCATAGGCATTAGGGCCTGTCCCCCACTGGCTGCCGGCAGCAGATCAGCCACTGCCCTATGAGCCTACAGAGGCCCAGGTGGACTTTAACTTGAACATCTTGAGAGGTCATCCAATACACAGAGTTGAACTTATGGTTTAATTCGTACTTACATATAATGCGTGTGTGTGTGTGTGTGTATGTGTGCGTGTGTTGTTTGTGTTTGTGCGTGTGTATGTGCGTGCGCGCAAACCGCAATAAACGGATTCTTCACAAAAATAAATTATTGGAAAAGCAATAGAGCAGAAAGAGAAAACCAAACGACCCTTGCCCGTACACATACTCCACCCACATTCAATTTCTCCTATCATCTATTTCAATTCTGTTCCTGAGCCAGGGGGCGCTGTGGTCTTGCAATCTCCCATCCCTCCCTCCCTCCCTCTACAGTATACCCCATGATACCCCTCCCATCTAACCCCCTCCCCCGCGACCCCTCTCCCTCCATTCCTTCCAAAACCCCACCGACAACCCTTTGCCTCCTTGAAACCCCTTGATGCTTATAGGCTCTGACGTTTCAATTACTCGTTTCACCACAACCGA
>NC_089760.1:33825000-33832500 GCF_040412425.1 Macrobrachium rosenbergii
ACAGACTACAGAAATATTAGCATTATGCTAACTGGACAGACTACAGAAATATTAGTATTATGCTAACTGGACAGACTACAGAAATATTAGTATTATGTTACTTGGACAGACTACAGAAATATTAGTATTATGCTAACTCGGCAGACTACAGAAATATTAGTATTATGCTAACTGGACAGACTACAGAAATATTAGTGTTATGCTAACCGGATAGACTACAGAAATATTAGTATTATGTCAAGTGGACAGACTACAGAAATATTAGTATTATGTCAAGTGGACAGACTACAGAAAGATTAGTATTATGCTAACTGGACAGACTACAGAAATATTAGTATTATGTTAACTCGGCGGACTACAGAAATATTAGTATTATGCTAACTGGACTACAGAAATATTAGTATTATGCGAACTGGACAGACTACAGAAATATTAGTACTATGCTAACTGGACAGACTACAGAAATATTAGTATTATGCTAACTGGACAGACTACAGAAATATTAGTACTATGCTAACTGGACAGACTACAGAAATATTAGTATTATGTTAACTCGGCGGACTACAGAAATATTAGTATTATGCTAACTGGACAGACTACAGAAATATTAGTATTATGCGAACTGGACAGACTACAGAAATATTAGTACTATGCTAACTGGACAGACTACAGAAATATTAGTACTATGCTAACTGGACAGACTACAGAAATATTAGTACTATGCTAACTGGACAGACTAAAGAAATATGGAACGTCGAAAACACATAGCCAGCGATGCAACCGGAAGTCGAAGGGACATTGCAAAATATCTTTATGGCAACCCACATTGCGCCGTGTAATGTTCACTGATGTATGTACATAGATACCAGTTTTTGTAGAGTGTTTTTAAATAAAAGAAGGGAACATCGATCACACTGTAACAATATATCAGCTCTTGTACACGATCTGTTATATATTTACAAATATGGCATTAATAAATGACAAAGCTTTATTATCAGCAATTAAACTCTAATCCATAATTAATCATTATTATCATTTATAAAAATGAGGATAATCTTTATCGATAAAATAATCATAATTAAAGGCAAAGAATCCATCTTTAATTTCATTAATGAATGTTACTGATCATATACATTCAACGATATATTTCTTAACTGAATATATAAACTTAATTTTATAACTTTGTCTTTGATCTGATTTTCTCCATTTAATGCATTTTATTTTGTTAAGGCTTGATATGCAAGCTTATGCCATTCCGGTTCCTTCAGCAAGTTCAAATATAAAAACAGTGACTTTGAAGACTATGGCACTATTCCCCAAAGAGCTACTCATAAAAGAAGTTTTGCATTTGGGGGGCAAGAGAAAGTGGGAGAAAGAGAAAAAGAGGTGGTTTGGAGAGAGAGAGAGAGAGAGAGAGAGAGAGAGAGAGACCAGGAATCCATTGAAGAGCAACATGAAAGAGGAACGATCTCCAAAAAGTGCGAAATGCCATTACTTCAGCCTCTCATTATGCATGCAAAATGAGGCAACGGAACAATGTTCCTTTTAGAAAACAGGGTGCTCGTAAAACAAAAGGTACGACCACAATGTGTGTGTGTGTGTCAGAGAGAGAGAGAGAGAGAGAGAGAGAGAGAGAGAGAGAGAGAGAGAGAGAGAAATGGTACTGTGTCGCTTTTTATTAGCCTACCAAAAAGGGCAAAACTTAAGACTGCCTTTCGTACCCGCTTTGTGTTTGTGCTTTTACCTGGTCTGCCATTCACTTTTGCTTATTCGCTATTTATTCATTATTCTCTCTGTTCTGCTTTTGTTGTGTACTTATTTCATATTAACCTTATATAGCGAAAGTACGCTGCTTTACATGTTAAATGCCTTTTAATTTTGTTCAATACGACTACGCATTTACGTCTGATTGTCTAACTGCCATTTTGTCACCAGGTAACAAAGCAGTTTTCAATTAAATTTAATTATTGTTAAAATTCAAGAACACAGCATTTAACGTCTTCGAAAACATACGCACAAACCAACATACACACGTCCCTACATACGAAAAAAACACATGCAAAAAACCAAAATAGTAAATTGGCTAGTTACGCGTTCAGATGAGGAGGACGCGCCAAGCTAAAAACAGTTTGCACACGACTAATTGCCCGCTGAAAGTGACAAACATCGCTAATAAACGAAGTAGAAAAATATTTCGGTGCCTGTCAATGAAAAAGAAAAAAAACGATACTCGAAGAGTGATTGCTGCCTTCGGGTGGTCAAAGGAAAGAAAAATAGAGATATCATATCGGGAAGCAGGACAAACGGGTGGAGAAAGTGGTCCAGATTATATCCAGCTTCTCTCTCTTCTCTACATTATACACACACACACACACACACACATATATATATATATATATATATATATATATATATATATATATATATGTGTGTGTGTGTGTGTGTGTGTGTGTGTGTGTACAGTATATATATATATTCCTTTTTGTTTATCGATTTTTTAGTTTCCTGTAAAAGAAAACTCTTGTGCCGGCTTTGTCTGTCCGTCCGCCATCATATCTTAAAAACTACTGAGGATAGAGGGCTGCAAACTGGTAAGTTGATCATCCACCCTCCAATCATCAAACATACAAAATTGCAGCCCTCTAGCCTCAGTTTTTAGTTTATTTACGGTTAAAGTTAGCCATAATCGTGCATCTGGCAACGATATAGGACAAGCCACCACCGGGCCTCGGTTAAAGATTCATGGGCCGCGGCTCATACAGCATTATACCGAGACCACCGAAAGATAAATCTATTTTCGGTGGCCTTGATTATATGCTGTACAGAAAACTAGAGCACTGAGGAAACTTCTTCGGCGCATTTTGTACTTCTTTTACTTGTGGTCATTCTGCTAGTTCGAGGCACCTCTGTAAGCTTATGGGCTTTCATGTTCTAAAAAGTAATGCTATTTTTAACATAATTCCGTCCCTTTCAAGTTTCTCTTTGTTTTATTTGTATTATGTCTTTCTATCATATCATTTTAAATACAATGCTTAACGTGTAAGGCATCTACCGTTATCTTAGTAGTTTCTTTAAATATATCTTTTTAGTGTCTGTATTCTTCTCTCTCTCTCTCTCTCTCTCTCTCTCTCTCTCTCTCTTTTATTTCTATTTTGAATTTCTATTATATAATTTTAAAATAAATACCCAATGTGTACTGCATCTATAATTATATTTGTAGTTTCTTTTTACACAGCCTATATCGTTTTAGTCTCTCTCTCTCTCTCTCTCTCTCTCTCATGAAAAGGGAGGAAGCCACTCTCTCCTCCTCTATAAAAATGAAGGGGAAACCGGGTCACCGTCTCTCTTTCCAAGGAGAAGAAGCTAATGGACTGTCTGACGATCATTAGGGGTTCTAATTGAAAAGAGACGAACGCCACGACCAAAAAGAACAGGTAATGGAGGAAAGAGGTGAGGTGGGTTAACTGCAGAAGTATATTGTGATCTCTCTCTCTCTCTCTCTCTCTCTCTCTCTCTCTCTCTCTCTCTCTCTATTTTTCCTGGCGAGATGTCCAAAGGTGAGAATTTGGCTTTTTCTTCCTATTGACGGCGGAGGTCTTTTGCCAACTACGAAGGCGCATATTTAAATGTCAATTTTTCGGCATCTTTCGCACCCGGATTAGGCGTTTTTTATACTATATCGAATTTCTTACCATATATATATTATATATATACCACATTACCACAGGTGAAAAATAAGAGACGGGGTGTAGGTCATGACCGGTTTCGACTTTATTTCCAAGCCATCGACGAAGGACTGATGGAACAGTACTGACGAACATGCACAACCGTTAGTACTGTTCCTGTAGTATGTATATTTGTGACTTCTAATACTCTGTATCAGTCCTTCGTCAATAGGTTGGAAATATAGTCGAAACCGGTCTTGTTTTTCACCTGTGGTAATGTGATATATATATATATATATATATATATATATATATATATATATATATATATATATATATATATATATATATATATATATATATATGTATATATAGTAAGAAATTCGATATAGATAAAAACAACGCCTAATTCGGGTGCGATAGATGCCGAAAAATTAACATTTAAATATGTGCCTTCGTAGTTGGCAATAGACCTCCGCCATCAATAGGAAGAAAAATCCAACTTCTCACCTTTGGACACCTCTTATTTTTCACCTGTGGTAATGTGTGATAAATGAATCCTGTACAAAAGTGATTATAATCACACACACACACACACACACACACACACATATATATATATATATATATATATATATATATATATATATATATATATATATATATATATATATATATATATATATATATATATATATATATATATATATATATATATATATATATATAAATATATATATAATTCCCAATCTTTCTGGATACACCTCTCACTAAAAAGCACTGAATCTAAAGGAAGAACAAAGAATGATCCCTAACTCCTGAGGCGAATTTCGACCTCCAGCACGATCAGCTAAACCATTTGGCCTCCAAGAACGACAAACAAGACTATTTCAACTCATACAAAACTATATGTCAAATTCAGATACATTTTGTTGTGTGTACCTACATGCCTAAACGCGCCTTTCATACTTTCTTGACTTTATTTTCCAATGCCTCTCAGGCCTCACTGGGATCCACTCTGTTTAACGCCATCTCAGTGCAGACATTGTGTGAGTCGTTATAAGCAACCCACGTACTCTCCATTAGGCCGTCTTTCTATACTGACCGGAGTCTACCTGCTGTTCTTCCTTCTACCACAACTGCTATTACCAAGTGAGGTAATCCCTCCTCCTCCTGATAATGCACTGTGTCCTGCCCCATTGCAACTCGAAGATGCAACTGGATTTACGATCAACGGACGTTTTTCTGTCTTCATATTCATAATAACGATGTCTTCCCTTGCACTTCCTCTATATTAAACACAGGTCTTGCTATTCTTGTAAATATTGTTCTGAAACCTAACAATCTTTTATTTTGGGTGAATAATCAGCCTGAAAGCCTTACATCCACACAGACTTGTTGGTCTTTCAATGTTGTTACTGTTGCTCAGTTTAGTATTTCCTGTTGCTCTCTAGTTCGTAACTGATCGTTTTAGCACCTTATTATCAACGTCAATACTTGCCTTCTAACCTCTCCATCGCATCCGCTGCTATCACCCCGTTTTCTTAACATGTAAATTCACCAGTTTTTCAATGATTTCAAAACTCTCTTGCAGATGCGGTTGTACCTGATATTGGCAACCTCTCTGATGATCAGTGACTCAGTTTTTTTCAAATATTAATTCCTACGATTAACTCCAAACCCTCGGTCTATTAAACTACACTTCTGACAAGTGTAACCCTGAATGTCTTCGTAAACACAGAGTCTCATGTATTAAACTACACTTCTGACAAGTGTAACCCTGAATGTCTTCGTAAACACAGAGTCTCATGAATATGTCGATCCAAATCTTTACGTGACAATCTGAAGTGTTAGTATGGGTAATGATGTGCTCAGTGAGGCGCGACACGCAGCAGTTGGCAGAAAGCACCGGAAAGGTTGATCAAGTTAAACAATGTTTTACACCTTCTTCAGAATACATTTTTATTGGATAGGTTAACGGCACAGTCACTAATTATCATAATTATTTGGTTATCTGCTGATGTGTATTGTATATACTTGAATGGTATCTTGCTCCCACTTCAAATTCTATTTTGGTACTAACACTACCTGCACTACTCTCTGTGTTTCTTTTTCTTTCGGTTTATTTAATCTCTTTTTCGATGATGTACAAAATGCACGAATACATGAACGCATAATTTAATACAGAGTAACACTGAAACTAAAGAAAACTCTAAATGACCGCGAAACGAGATTGATTGGCCGAAAAATTATTGTTACTTAATCAATTTTAATGCATTTAGATACAGAAGTAGACATTATTCTAAAGTAGTTCAACTTGAAAACTAAGTCATTTCTAGTTACCCAGGGCTGGTCTGAAGTATCTGTTGTCGAACAATAGAAGAAATTGGGAGCACGGTAAAGTCAATGTAGTTTGACAGCTATGTGTGATACTTGTTCGTGATTATTTAGAAACAGTGTACAATTAAGTATGATGCCCATAAAAAAAAAGAATATAATGGACTTTTCATTTGCTGAGGAGAATAGAGACAACTCGTGGTAATATAAAATATAATTTCTTTTGAATTTCATTCATAACAGCACAGAGCTCTTAACATTTTAATATTCTAAATTAAATGCATTTAATTTATTCAGGTCGACAACGTGACCGAGTTGTGATTATGGAACCTGGGTTCGTTTCCCGCTACCGGACATCATAATTTCTTCATATTTCTTGCACTTGGATCTTAAGGCTTTGTAGTGACAAGCGCATCTAAAAAAGAACGAAGAATTCGAGAAGTTAAGAGGGCATTGTGGCTTTTACAATTACATATGTATCTGGTACAAGAAGGGGGGTTTTCTACTGCAGGACTGAGAAACTTCAGCGACGTCAACAACTTCAAAATATTTTGCATAAACGACCGAATTTGACCTAACCATCAATCAGGAGCAAGGTTCTCCTTCCTACCTCTTTCTTGTTTTACTTGAATCTGACTAGATAAGGAGACAAGTTGCCCGTCCCAGTCGATTTAGCATTAAAAAAAAAAAAAAAAAAAAATATATATATATATATATATATATATATATATATATATATATATATATATATATATATATATATATATATATATATATATATATATTCAATATGCCGTGGAAGACGTAAGGGAAAGGAGAGGCCTTATTATCTACGGATGGCAGGAATGCATGCAATATATGAGGCGAATGGTGCATTGTATGTGCAGGGGAGAGGGCGAAGGGGGCCGGGGGGAGCCACCACGTTGCAGGTTCAGTATGCAGGCGTATACGTGGCTGATTTTTTTTCCCTGCGAGGTTCAACCAAGGTTCAGCAGTTAAAGGAGAATGCAGCAATGGCCTTCGTGTTTCTCTGGAGCCACCAGTTTTGAGGAAACAGTTTAAATATGAAAAATATATAAAGCTATGCTTTATATGTATTATTGTCTGATATTCCTTTTCACAAGTATATACGTACATATATATATACCATATATACATACATATATACATATATATATATATACATATATATGAATTTATATATATGCACTCAAATGCTCCACTTCGCAAGATTAAAAAACAGTATCTTAACTTTTATGATTTGTTTGCGCCTGCGTTCACCATTCCATGTTTGACCTGGTTAAAAACCAGGGTCATACAAATTGAATCTTAAAAAATGTAATTTAAATTAACGAATTCTGGGTCACAATGAGGTCTGTGAAACCAGCAGAGAGTGAATGACCTTATTTGGCTTCACCTGTAGGAAATTTCTGACTCCGCCTGAGATGGGATATGATGTAATGCTTTCAGCTCTGTGTGTGTGTGTGTGTCTGCGCTT
>NC_089760.1:33837500-33842500 GCF_040412425.1 Macrobrachium rosenbergii
CCTCCGTAGTTTTTATTCTACTTAAGGTTAAAGTTAGCCATAATCGTGCATCTGGCAACGAAATAGGACAGGCCACCACAGGACCGTGGTTAAGGAGTCATGAGCCGCTGCTCATACAGCATTATACCGACGACCACCGAAAGACAGATTTATTTTCGGTGGCTTTCATTATACGCTGTACAGAAACTCGATTGCGCTGAAGAAACTTCGGCCCACTTTTTACTTGTTCATTATTATTTCTTTTTCAGGGCGTGAAAATTCCTCCTTCGTGGGTACGAGGTTTTCACTCAAAGTGCTTACAACACTGGGGTTTCTACGCTTTATTTTCCCTTATCTTCATATCTTGGTGTGTTATTATTTACTCCGAGTCACACGTGTAAATACAAAAGTTCCTATGTCAACAAAGCAACATACAAAGGATTCTAACACAATAAAAGTAACACATAGGATTCTACTTCAATAAAAGTAACCTACAAAGGACTCTAACTCAATTAAAAGTAACATACAAAGGATTCTAACTCAATAAAAGTAAAACATAGGATTCCAATTCAATAAAAGTAACATACAAAGGATTCTAACTCAATAAAAGTAATATACTACAAAGGATTCCAACTCAATAAAAGTAACATACAAAGGATTCTAACTCAATAAAAGTAAAACAGGATTCTAATTTAATAAAAGTAACGTACAAAGAATTCTAACTCAATAAAAGTAACATACTACAAAGGATTCTAACTCAATAAAAGTAACATACAAAGGATTCTAACTCAATATAAGTAACATACTACAAAGGATTATAACTCAATAAAAACAGCATACAAAGGATTCTATCTCAATAAAAGTAACATACAAAGGATTCTAACTCAATAAAAGCAACATACAAAGGATTCTTACACAATAAAAGTAACACAGAAAAGTTTATAGTTCAATCAAAAGTAACGACTTTTAAAGCCACATTTATAAAAAAAAAAAAATTACTGTTTTAACCCTACTATTCCTTTGGAGTAATTTTTTGGAACATTTTCATATTATTTTTTCAAAGAACTGTCTCTGCACTTGTTATTCCAAAGCAACTAAGCTAATCCTTTACTACGTCTGTAACCTGAATTTCAATGCAAAGCGGTTTACTTCAGAGGTTCAAGGAAAATGCAATGCATTAACTACCCTAATACTATTCTCCTGGCATTTTAATGCATTTTTATCTATTTATTTATTATTAATCTAATTTTTATTTTTTAATAAATATTATCTCTTCTTTCTGTATTTCCCTTTACTTCCTCTTACTTCTTCCTAATAAACACCAAATTCTTTTGAAGCTTCAATTTCAAGTCAATGGCCCCTGTGGGATTGTTCCATATGAACAGGTTTCATCTACTGAATGATAATAAAATAATAATTATTAAAACACACACGAATCAGATGCAAATTAAACGACTACTAACTGGATGAATTTGTTTTCTCTGGTCCCTGTATAACCCATTATCGCTCACACCAGACTCCCAACGCCTGCTGCATGTTTTAGGACTGATACAAGGAATGAGGCTGACAAGGGACTTGCCGTATGTAAGTGGTATTAAAATTTACTTTTTTTACTAGTGTACAATGCTCAATTTTTAATAGAATAGTTCTCTATTCTGTCACAGGTTAGATTTGTCCATATAATTGAAATATAGAGTTTAGGCCAAAGGCCAAGCGCTGGCGCCTATGAGGTCATTCAGCGCTGGAAGGTGTAACAGGAGGAAAACCACGCAGATGTACTATGAAACAACTGTTAGGTGAGGATGGAAAGTAAGATGCAAGAAAGGGAATATGAACGGAGGTACAGTGGAAATAATGAAAGGGATTGCAGCTAGGGACCGAAGGGACGCTGCAAAGAACATGAAGTAATGCCTACAGTGCACCACGTGAGGTGCACTGACAGCACTAACCCCCTACGGGCACCAATATTAGAAGAAAATCCTGTATAAGCTTTGACACATTCACGAGGCACCACCAAGACACCAACTGATGTTGTCGATGCTTGATTATATATATATATATATATATATATATATATATATATATATATATATATATATATATATATTATATATATATATTTTTTTTTTTTTTTTTTTTTTTTTTAATTATTAATGGAAATTTATGTTGTTTCTGCTGGAAACGCTTTGTGAAGGACGTTTGCTAAACTTTAATAATAATAAAAATCCACTTAAAACTGAAAGCAAGTGAAAACAGGAAGTGGATGACTGTAAGCAGTTTCGACCTTACTTCCCGACTTATTCAGTGAGAGTGAAACGCAACAAACATATTAGCACACCTTAAAGAAATTCCTTTCACTCTGCAACTGACACAACCACTTCAAATGGCGGAATGCTAGACTCGGGTCGAAACAGATGTTGTTAATGTATCTGTTTTCTTAGAGGTCGCCCATTCCTGTCAGCGTTAAAACCATAAGCTAGGAGACAGCCTGAGAGATAGGAATTCAACGAATGCCTAATCAGAGATAATAATATTGTATGTATATTTGTGTGTAAGAGATTTCTAAATTTACAAACGAACGAACGTGCACGTGCGCTTATAAACATTATAAATAAGAAAATGACTGTATATATGTATATATACATATAAATATTTATATATATATATATATATGTGTATACATTATATATATATATATATATATATATATATATATATATATATATATATATATATATATATATATATATATATATATATATATACAGAGAGAGAGAGAGAGAGAGAGAGAGAGAGAGAGAGAGAGAGAGAGAGAATAAGCAGAATAACAAAAAAAAAAGGGTTCATATCCTGCAACCACCAAATGCACCCACACAAGTGTTTTGGGAAAACGTACCGGAATTTGAAGCCAGGACAAGTGCGAAGTCTTTCGGCGATCTGAGCGAACCCTCACAATAAGGAAAGAAAGAAAGAAAGAAAAAGGAATGAAAGAAAGATATTTTTACCAGAGGCTCCGAATGTACTCTTTCACCCTCGCTTAGGATGAAGTTCATTGGTTTTTGTTTCATCCTTTTAACTTCGAAGTTGATAAGTTTCTTGCTAGGAGAAAGATTACATTAATAACTGCCATTTTAGATAGAATATAGAATATACAAGTTAGACCAAAGACCAAGCGCTGGGACCTATGAGGTCATTCAGCGCTGAAAGGAAAATTGAGAGTAAGAGGTTTAAAAGGTGTAACAGGAGAAAAAACTCGCAGTTTCACTAAGAAACATTTTAAGAGGGGGTGGAAAGTAAGATGAAAGAAAGAATACGAACGGAGGTACGGTAAAAGGAATGAAAGGGGTTGCAGCTATGGGCCAAAGACACGCTGCAAAGAACCTTCAGTAATGCCTACAGTGCACCATGTGAGGTGCACTGACGGCACTACCCCGCTAGGGAGGCTGCCACTTCAATACGCAATACAGGACGGTAGTTATTTAAATATCACTTACTTCCTAACCTTAGTAAGAGAATAACTCACAAGAGAATTTATGATAAATAAATAAAATAAATCATTATGAAAAGGGAAAACGTATTTTAATTTAAACGACAGCAAAATAAATAAAAACGAGTTCAGCATCACGATTGGGCAAGCATACGATTTACATAATCTGCGGACTTTGATACTCACGTTTCAATTCGCCGACGGATCAAAAACAATTTGATTAAAAATTTGTCACACCTTCATTACATTCTGTAATCAAAAAATTCATAACTGCCAAGTTATTATTATTATTATTATTATTATTATTATTATTATTATTATTATTATTATTATTATTATTATTATTACCAAGAATAAGAAATGGAAACAGCAAACCTAAAGGTCAATGAAGGTCATTTTCCTGGTGAAAGAGAAAAACTATACCGACATGCCTTGCAATTAACGCTTAGAGCGTAATCACCGTAATTCAATTGTCTAAAAACCAAAGTGAACGTATAATCACGTCCATTTGAGTACCAGCATTCACATCCCTTATTCCTCTGCGATGAATTTCTTCGATCCAAGATAAAGGAGATGCGTCGGGGAGTAAGGATAACGACCAACAAAAATCGTAATTTATAATAATAAAATCCGAGTGGATCTTGTTTGTCCTCTCCCGGGTGACATGAAACGGCCACCCATCCCAAGCAAACCAGTTTGTCCGCCCCGGGTGAGGTCGGGGTGGGTAGGGGATCCGGAGGGTAGGGGCGACAGCAGACCCGGGTTCCAGTGCACGTAGCACGCGCCAACAAGCTCGTAAATAAATAAGAAAAAACAAAAACAAAAATCTCTGACCATACAAGACATTAGGAGTCAGGCGGGCGCTCCAGCGGCCAACAATGATAGCCGAAAAGCCCAGATGATGGATGGGTTTCCATCAACGATATTATAAAAAAAAACTTCCTGTGGTCACGTGACTACTTTCCCTGCTAGGGTCACGTGACTACTCCTTTCCCCTCTACAATACAGTTTTCGCATTTCCATCCTCCTCGCGTGTTCCATAACTCTTGCACTCAGGCAAACATGATAAAAGCAGGTTTTTTCACTTCTTCCGGTTAAGCCCAATTCGTTTCCTTTCCATTTATTTTCTTTACTACCTTCGAGTCTGAGAATGTGACTGCAAAGTATAGAATACAGAACAGAATATAGAATTTAGGCCAAAGGCCAAGCGCTGGGACCTATGAGGTCATTCAGCGCTGGAAAGGAAATTGAGAATAGGTAGGTTTGAAAGGTGTAACAGGGGGAAAACCTTGCAGTTGCACTATGAAACAATTGTTAGGAGAGGGTGGATAGCAAGATGGAAGAAAAATAATATGAACGGAGGTACAGTATAAGGAATGAAGAGGTTAAAGCTAGGGGCTGAAGGGATACTTCAAAGAACCTTTAGTAATGCCTACAGTGCACCCCGTGAGGTGCACTGACGGCACTAGCCCCCTTGGGGACTGTGAAGTAAGGCAGAAGAGCTCAAAGTGGGTAAAAAAAAAAAATTGGGACG